>NC_142938.1:48074313-48079313 GCF_046866305.1 Octopus bimaculoides | reverse complement strand
GACGGTAGTAGCGGTGGTGGTGGTGGTGGTGGTGGTGATGGTAGTAGTGGTGGTGATGGTGGTGATGGTGGTGGTGGTGATGATGGTGGTGGTTGTGGTGATGGTGGTGGTGATGGTGGTGGTGATGGTAGTAGTGGTAGTGATGGTGGTGATGGTGGTGGTGGTGATGATGGTAGTAGCGGTGGTGGTGGTGGTGGTGGTGGTGGTGATGGTAGTAGTGGTGGTGATGGTGGTGATGGTGGTGGTGGTGATGATGGTGGTGGTTGTGGTGATGGTGGTGGTGATGGTGGTGGTGATGGTGGTGGTGATGGTGGTGGTGGTGGTGATGGTGGTGGTGGTGGTGGTGATTGTATGGAAGGTGGTGATGGTAGTGGAAGGTGGTGACGGTGGTGGAGGGTGGTGGTGGGGGTAGCAGTGATTGTGGTAATTATGACATTAGTAATAGTAGTGTTGGTAGTGACGATGGTAGTGAAGGTGGTAGTAGTGGTGGTAATGATGCAGTAATAATAGTGTTGTTGATGAAGATAGTAATGGTGGTGGTGGTGGTGTTTGTAGTGATGTAGGTTGATGATGATGATGGTGATGGTCGTGGTGGTGGTAGTGGTAGCAGTAGTGGTATTGGTGTAGTGGTATTGGTGTAGAGGTATTGGTGGTGATGGTGGTAACAATATTTGTGATGGTAGTAAAAAGAGCATTGGTAGTGGCAGGGATGTACAGACGGAATTGCTACCGTCAACCTCTATGAGTATTGGTGGTAGTAGTTAACAGTAGAGAGGTCGTTTGACTTGGTGCGTGAATTAGTGTGTGACAATGGCGGAAGTAAAACGTAGTGGTGGCTCTAATAATGGTGACGACGACGATGACGATGATGATGATGATGATCATGAGGAGGACGAGGATGAGGATGATGAGGATGATGAAGATGGTGATGATGATAAGGATGAGGTTGAGTATGAGAAGGGAGAGGGGGGGATAAGGATGAAGATGAAGATGATGATGCTGATGAAGAGGATAATGAGGATGATGATGGATAGAAGGATGATGATGATGATGGATAGAAGGATGATGATGATGATGATGATGATGACGACGACGACGACGAGGATGATGATGATGATGATGAGGAGCAAGAGTAGGAGTAGGAGGAAGACGCGGATACGGGATGATGATGATGATGATGATGATGATAATGATGGTGATAATGGCGATGGTGATGATAATGATGATGATGATGATGATGGTGATTATGATGATGATGATGATGGTGATGATGGTGGTGATGATGATGATGAGGAAGAGGAGGAAGAGGAGGAAGAGGAGGAGGAGGAGGATAGAGGTGATAATTTCTATTATTTGCTCCAGGGACATCAAATGAGAGGGGGACATTACAAGGGTAGTTTAAACTTTGTGTGTGTGAGGGTGGGTGTGTAATGGGGGTTGCATAAGAAAATTCAAGAGAAAAAGGAAGAGTGAGCGGTAGAAAATAATAATTCTATTATAGGCACAAGGCCTGAAATTTGGGGGTGAGGGAACTTGTTGATTACATCGACCCCAGTACATAACCGGTACTTACTTTATAGACCCCGAAAGGATGAGCGGCAAAATCGATCGCGGCGGTATTTGAAGTTAGGACGTACAGACGGACGAAATGCCGCTAAGTATTTTTTTCCGGCGTGCTAACGATTCTGCCAACTCGCCGCCTTAATAATGCTTTCAAATTTTGGCGCAAGGAGCCAGCAGTTTGGGGACAGAGGGTAACTCACTTAAATCGGCCCTAGTGCACAACTGGTACTTATTTTATCGACCGCGAAAGGATGAAAGGCAAAGTCGACCTCGGTAAAATTTGAACTCAGAACGTAAAGACGGGAGAAATGCTGGTAAGCATTTAATAAAAACCAGGATGCGTTTCATTCTGTTACTTAATAATGGAAAAAAATGTATAGTAAATGCACAAACCGAAAGTAAAAAAAAAACGTATAATGAATGCACAGACGAACGGAAAAACATATATTGAAAACATATTATAACGGAAAACGTACATAGAATGTCCATAATTCTATGTACGTTTTCCGTCCGTTTGTGCACTTAGTATATGTTTTTTCCGTTCGTCTGTGCATTCATTATACGTTCTTTTGCTTTCTGTTTGTACATTTACTATACATTTTTCATTTATTATTATTATTATTATTATTATTATTATTATTATTATTGTTATTATCATCATTATTATTATTATTATCATGTTTATAATAACAATAATATGTGTATATATACGCATATACATACACAAACATATACACACATATATATATATGTATATATACGTATGTGTGTGTGTGTGTGTAAGAATGTATGTATGTATGTATGTATGTATGTATGTATGTATGTGTGTATATATATATATATATACACACACATATGTTGATATGTGTGTATGTATGTATCTATATGTTCACATGACGTACATGAAGTTCTTGAGGACACGTATTCATAATTCATCTAATCGAAGCAGTTATTCCTTGAAACTTGTGTACGATGTACTGAGAATTATTTGGGACTATGAGCAATATATATATATATATATATATATATATATATATATATATGAGCGATATGTATATATATATATAAAAAGGAAGGAATGAATTTCGACTATGCTAATATATAACAAAACAGCAACATATTTTTAGCTGTTGGTAAACTATCCAGGACACGAAGATGTTTCAACTACTCACTTCTTCAGCCAGTGTTGGGGACGAGTCAGCTTGCGGGAAGTGTTGCTATAAATAGCGGTTGAATATAGAGAGACCCTAACGGATAGGGTGACACAAAGAGTGTGCTTATGTGTAGTTCAAAAAATAAAACTCTTTCTGAGGTAAGTTAAAATATTCCAAGAATACTATATTTGAAAAGATTTAATTAGAATTAAAATATTTGGGAATTATTTATGAGAAAAAAAAGAGAAGCTTGAAAGAAATACACACATACACACAGGCACATGAATATATAACTATTTTGATCTACTTTTTTCAGTCATTAGACTGCGGCTATGCTGGGGCACCGCTTTGAAAAATTTTTAGTCGAAGGAATTGACCCCAATATTTAATATGCTTTTCTTTTAAGTCTGGTACTTATTCTATCGGTATCTTTTCCTGTGGTGGAAAACAAACACAAAGACACACACACACACACACACACACACACACACACACACACACACACACACACATGTATGTGTGTGTATATACGAAAGGCTTCTTTCAGTTTCCGTCTACTAAATCCACTCACAAGGTTTTGGTCGGCCTGAGGCTTTTGTAGAAAACACTTGTCCAAGGTGATACACAGTGAGACTGAACCCGAAACCACGTGGTTTGGAAGCAAGCTTCTTATCATACAAATATGTGTGTGTAAATATGTGGAGGGTCAAAGTTGGGAACAAAAACAGGACGGTGGAGACATACAAGGAAACCGAACGAAAACAAACATGGAGGGTCGTTAGACCAGAACGAAGGGAAAAATAGCGAATGCTGGAAGAAATAATTTCTTTGGAAAGAGATATTATTTAATTGAACGCCGCGCATCTATTTCCAAGTAAGTTTACCTTACCCTTTTTAATGCGACTCTACTCCATACTGGTTATTTCTTCATCCTTCTCTAATTCCCTTTTTCTTCCCTTCACAGATTTCTATCTGTCTCTCTCTCCCTCTTTCTCCTTTTCTCTCTCTCTCGTTGCTCACACGTGACCATCGTCCATCTTTCTTTTCCTCACGTGACCACCTTTTTTTTCCTGCACGACGTTCTAAGGACTGGACGTCTTTTATCGCTCTCTTCTATCTTTTCTCTTTTTAAAGAAGATATTTCTTCCAGCGTTCACTATGTTCCCCCTCGTTCTTGTCTAATGGAGCCCCGTATTTGTTTTTCTTTGGTTTCCTTGTATGTCTCCATTGTTCGAATTTTTGTTCCCAACTTTGACCCTTCATTAAATCTAAAATTTATTTTGGAAGTTATGGGAGCAACTGTCTTCGAAAACTCATATTGTCGTTGAATGCTCGAAATGAGAAGTAGATAGACAGCAGACAACTGATGAATGGTCGTTCTTTGTGTTACTTTCCTGTTTTCAATTTTTTCTCCCTCGTTGTTTGCGTATTTAACTTACTTGTTTTCGTACTTCATGTTATTTACAGTTGGTGACGACCTGTACCCATATATGAACGTATACATATATATATATATATATATATATATATATATATATATATATATATATATATATATATATATATATATAGTGGAGACAGCCTCCAAGTATTGGTGGTCTACCCTATCGAAAGCTTTCGATTGATCTAAATTGATCAGGGCCCCACCCATGCCAGGTTCCTTAACTACCCTCTCTATGATGTAGCGCATCAGATGGAGGTTGTCATGGATGCTCCTGCCCGGCACCGCGCACGTTTGCGCCTTGCCGATCAGTTTCTCGATGACAAGCGCCAACCGCTTGGCTAACACCTTGGCCAAAATTTTCAAGTCTGCATTGAGCAGAGTGATGGGCCTAAAGTTATCTATGACGTCCCCTTGTTTGGATCTTTCTTCAGCAGCGTTACGGCTCCTCGACTCACAAAACCGGGAATGCTCCCGTTTTGCTGCCAGTTGCAGTACACCGCCACCAAGACGTCTCCAAACAAGTCTGGCTTACAGTTGTAAAGCTCGTAGGGCAGACCATCCAAACCCGGAGATTTGTCCCTCGAGCATCCCGCCATCGCGTCCCTCACTTCCGCCGCCGTGATGGCACCTTCGCAGCACTCCGCTTCTCTTGCCGAGAGTCGTGGCAAGCTGTGCAGGTAGGCACTGAAGTCCACCCTGCGTTCTCGCTCGCCATTCGTCCCAAACAGTCGAGCAAAGTGCCGCTGAAAGGCCTCACACATTTTGCTTGGCTCGAGCAGTTCGCGCCCCTGTTCGTCCACCAGAGACCGAATGGTGGCTTTGTTGCCCTGTTGCGCCTC
>NC_142938.1:48064313-48069313 GCF_046866305.1 Octopus bimaculoides | reverse complement strand
TTAAAATAGATATCTATACGGTGCACCAGCATGACCGCAGCCACTTGGCTGAAACACATAAATAAATAAATAATACATACATACATACATACATACATACATACATGCATACATACATGCAGACAGACAGACAGGCATTTGAATCAATACAGGAATTACAGCTCTTGTACTCTGACTATAAATTCTCATTTGTACCTATCACTCTAGGTGCATTTGGCTATGTACCTACAAATTTACACAGAAATCTAGAAATACAAGTTTTTTTTTGTTTTTCGAAAAAGGAGCAAAAGAAATGACGCACATTCTCCAAATCCAATCTACTGGCGGCACAATGAAGACTTGCAAGAGATTCCAATGATTCCCTTTCTGAAATTCTTTAGATGAATAGCTGCGTACACATGGGTGGGTGCATCGACAGCTCCACCACTATACCAACTCAACCACCTATTTACAAACACGTCTTGTCGCTTTGTTAGCAACCGGCTTAAGCTCTCTTATGAATCTATCTATCTATGTATCTATCAATCTGTCTGTCTGTCTGTCTGTCAGTCTATATATCGATCTGTCTGTCTGTCTGTCTGTCTGTCTGTCTGTCTGGCTGTCTGTCTGTCTGTCTGTCTGTCTATCTATCTATCTATCTATCTATCTATCTATCTATCTATCTATATAGTGCTCGATCTTTTCTAAACCTAGTAAACAAACTCTTCTCTACAAATCACAATCTCCACTAGGCTTTTAATTTAATTAGCCTCAAAGAAGGCCTCAGCTTATCCTGGTATCTTCCACCATTTTAACTTAAATCCCCATGAAAAATTAATCTGACTCACAATTACACAAAAATCTTCACTATAATACACCTATCTTGCTGCTAACACTCGTCCACTAAACAGTAAATGTCTTCAATTGAGCCTACTGCACTACATAAGATTTCGATTAGAGACAACAATGGCGAAAAACAATAATTTAATTCCAACAGCAAAGTCTTATAAAACAAGACTTAACCTACACACTTAAACCTTCAGAGATAAATACAAAAGAAATATCTTTCTTCCCTGAGTATATTTTGGATTTGAAGGAGTGAGATACCTGATATCTCATGATAAATTTGTTTCTCATCTATGTGGCACTGGGTAAATCAATGGATTCAAAAGTTTCTTCTGTTTATGTGGAAAATTCACTATACCGATGCAACAATTTAATTTGTTAACCTCTAAAATAAAATTAATCCCTTTTTGTCTTCGTCAGGGGAGTACATTTTACGAAAATCTACTTTGCCATCGGGGTAAGTTTTCCACTACCCTACTATGTTTTTGAACTCCCATTCAGTATACGGTGGACCACCTACAAGTAGTTCTAATATCTTTTAAAATGTGGGTAAGAAGCTTGGAGTCGATTTCTTGGGCTAAATAATTCAAGGAGGTGCCTAGCATAGCCGCAGTCTAATGACTGAAACATGTAAACGATAAAAGAAAATAGAAATATGAAGGAACATAAGCATACGTATATCTGGTGGATCTCTAATGTTAGATGCTCGATTAACTGGATTACCTGCTCCTGAATTAACGTGTAAGTAACTGCATAATCCACAGATATGTGCATCCTTAACGTAATTTCAGGCAGAATCAGCATAACAGTATGTGACAGGTCTGCATTTTTTTCAATTAAGGACAGAAACTCCTATAAAGTTTCCGTCTACCGACTCACCCTCACAGACGATGATCATCTAGAAGTTATAGAAAATGATACGTGCTCAAAAAGTCACGCTGGGCAACCGGACCCAGAAATAACGGTTGCAAAGCTTACTTCACAGGCCATTCCGCAATTCTGCACTAACTACTGTCAGTGTGCGCGCGCGCACGTGTACGTGTGAGTGTGTGTGTGTGTGTGTGTGTGTGTGAACATATGCTTCTGAATATATGTGTGTGTAAGTATTTGCATATTTGAGCCCTTCGCTTTTCTTTAAGCATATTTTTCTTCATCAGTGGCGAAGTTTTGCATTTTCATTGCACTCTTCACCACTTCTCTTCTCCCAACAAAACCACATGTTTAATTATCTTTTTATTACTCAATATTTGTCTCTCACGTCATCTTTGTTCAGATGCATACATACATATATACATACATACATACATAAATGCATGCATACACACATACACGCGAATATACATACATACATACATGGAAATATACATACATACAGATATACATACATATACACAAACAAATACATACATACATAGTGACATGCATTAAAACAAAAACTGGCTGTTGGTAAGAAGCTTGCTTCCCAATCACGTGGTTCTGGGTTCACTCTTATTGCGTGGCTCCCGGGGCAAGTGTCTTCTACCAAAGTACCCAGCCGATTAAAGCCTTTGCCAGTGGATTTAGCAGACGGAAACAGAAAGAATCCCTTCATATGCGCGCGTGCGCGTGCGAGTGTATATATATATATATATATATATATATATATATATATATATATATATATATATATATATATATATAAATCAAATAAAGCAACACGGATTTTGAAGGTTATTGCAGTACACACGTTTCATGCTACTCCATTTATTTAAGTAATGCGAGCATTACATTAAATGCAAAATGTAGAGCAATCTTCAGCTGCACAAGAATATAGAAAATTACAGCAGAATGGACATATTACTATTGTGGCAACATTTAAAATCTAAGTGTGAAGTAGAATACATAAAAATCCATCTTGACATAGCTAAGGCTAGCAGGCTTGCATTTAATGTAATGCTCGTATTACTTAAATAAATGGAGTAGCATGAAACGTGCGTACTGCAATAACCTTTCTAGGTGCAATCCCATGGTCAGTCATGACCGAAGGGGGTCTCAGCATATATATATTCGACGGGCTTCTTTCCGCTTCGTGTATCAAATCCACTCACAAGGCTTTGGTCGGCCCGAGACTATAGTAGAAGACACTCGGCCATGGTGCCACGCAATGGAACTGAACCCAAAACTATGTGCTTGGGATGGTAGCTTCTTACTACACAGTCATATATATATATATATATATATATATATATATATATATATATATATATATATACACACACATACCAATCGTGTTCTCTGTCTGTTTAACTCTTTCTGCTTCCTTTCTGGCCCCTCTCAGCTTCTGTTTACTCTTGACATTAAAAGTTTGTATACGGTGATCCCACACAACGAAGGACTTCTTGCGCTTGAACGCTTCCATGACCTTCAGCCTGAGCCTCGACCTGACACCACCACCCTTTTCCCTCCGTCAACTTGCCCTCCCTCAACTGCTTCTCGTTTGTGGGAGAGTTTTACCAATAGTCTTCGGTGTTGTTCGTTGGCTACGCTTAGGCCCAACTATTCTCACAATTCACTGGTCCCTCTCCTGAACTATGCGGTTGTTATATCGATGATTGTATCGGCACAACCTGACTCTCCCCCGAACAACTGGACTCCTTCCTCTCCTTTGTCCTTTCCTTCCATCCTGCCCTCGAATTCTCCTGCACTATCTCTCACTCTACCGTCGAATTTCTCACCATTTCTGTCAGCATACATCACTCCGTTCTCACTACCCCCATCCACTACAAACACACTGACCCACATTCCTGCATTAACTTCTCCGCCTCCCACCCTACCCACACCAAGCTCTCCATCCCCTATTCTCAATTCCTCCGTCCACGCAGGCTCTGCAGTGATGACCGTGACTTTGAGACCCAGTCTCAACTTATGGCTCGCCACTTCATCCTACGTGGCTATCCATTCACCACTTTCCACCCTGCCATTTTCCGGACACGTTGTATAGACCGTGCCTCTGCTCTTTCTCCTTGCACTTGCCCCACCCTTACCTGTCTCCCGTTTCATCTCACCTACCATCCCTCCATCCTACCCCTCCAACGCACCATCCTCCGAGTCTTCCAGCGACTCCAGTCCGACCTCTCCACCTATCTACCCTAACCTACCCCTTCTCTTCTTCAAACGAGCACATAACCTGCGTGTGCGTGTGTGTTTATGCATATATGCGTGTGTTTATGCATATATATATATATATATATATATATATATATATATATATATATATATATCAACGGCAAACAAGTGCGTATACAAGTCGCCTACAAGCTAGAAGAAGACGCCAACATATAAAACTACCTAACATATCACCATAAAATAACTCGCGCCGTACTCATGCAAATAAACGAAACAGATTCATGAACCGGTTCAATTACACATCAATTAATTTCAAGATTTTCTATCATCAGTGTAATATAACCAGATCAATGCACATAAAAAACGAACAAAATGCATAGCCATGGAACAGAACAGTTCCACACCGTAAATACGCTGTCCGTACTTATATACAGAATAAAAATTAAAAGATCTGGTTTCGTTTATATCGACCAAGTGTTAATAACCATATAATCCAGCAGTGAATAATTTTGGGTTGAGTGAAATGATATATCATAAATATATATTTAAAATTAAGGATAAAATCTACGTTAGATTTTATCAGTTAGTTAACATGCAATCAACCGGTTAAGATGAAATTAATCAATTAATAAATTATTTTATGAAAATATATCAAAGGCAAACAAGTACGTATACAAGTCGCCTACGTGCTAGAAGAAGACGCTCGGTGAATAAGCTGTCGTCTAAATTACGCAAAAATGAAAATAACACGGACATCTCATTTTAACAGATATATTTACTATCAAAATTATATTAAAAATATCTTGAAATACTAAAGAGTAAATTCATTCAATAAAATCGCCATTGGTTTCAACCACAGACTGCAGACGACTCTTCTGCAACTCTTCTGGACGGTCTCCTTGTTTAAGTTGGTGAATGCTGCCATAATCCTTGCCTTCAGTTCATCTTTGGTGTTACAAGGAGTTTTATTGGTCTCTCGCTCAACTGCGCCCCACACATGATAATCAAGGGGATTGTAGTCTGGGGATTTAGGTGGCCAGATGTTAGGGGTGATGTGGTCGCAGAAATTG
>NC_142938.1:48056813-48059313 GCF_046866305.1 Octopus bimaculoides | reverse complement strand
ATGATCTTAGGATTGTACCTAGAATGTTCCCCTCCAAGGAGGGGTTGTTTGTGCAAGGCTAGCTCCCTTCTCCATGTCACCGATGTTGTCCAAGAGAAAGACAAAGGTGCAGTCAGCTTGCTACCAGTGACGTTGCAACTCATTTCTACAGCTGAGTGAACTGGAGCAACATGAAATAAAGTGTCTTGCTCAAGAATAAAATACAGCAACCATGAGGTCCCAGATCCCATCCCATCACGTGGCAAGTTGCGCAAATGGGAATTTTTCTACTCTTTTGTGTCGCTTCCATATCTTGTGGGCTAAATTAGCTAGACAAGAACTGTATAGAAGTCTGTCAAGTGGGGTGAACTGAAATCCCAAAGATAACGCTTTGTTTCACACACACTGTCGTGTTGCTTCTGCCTGAGAATTACGTTAAGGGTATGCACGTCTGTGCAATGTTTATCCACTTATGAGTTAATTTAGGGGAAGATAATTCAGCTGATCGAACAACCGATATATATATATGGGAGAATTTACGAAAAAAAACAACAACAGACGAAGACAGGTGGTGTAAACAACAAATGGATGTATTAGTTTAACGCTCGGGAATAGAGAAAGTCTTTAACGTTTCGAGCTACGCTCTTCAACTGAAAGGAACACATAAAGTAACAAGGAGAGAAACAAGGAGAAAAAAATATTAATGTAGTGGTCAGCGACTTATCATGGCGAATGATACATACATACATACATACATACATACACACATACACACATACATGCATGCACACACACATACATACTATTATCCATCCATCCATCCATCCATCCATCCATCCATCCATCCATCCATCACTTCGCCCGATCGTCCTAGAAGAAACGTATTATATAATTAAAATCTTTAAATTGTAGAACCAATCTTATTAATGTACCCATTAATATAGAAAATCATTTACATATTTTAATTGTAAATAATACCTCAACTATAATTGCTTTTCCTATTATCTGATAAGCATAACTTTTCTGAATATCTTTAGCATCGATAACTAAACGTGGTGACGTAGAATTTTTGTTTGTTTTTTTATTCTTTCGTTATCAACTCACCTCATCATAGGTTTAAATACTAACCTGTCTTTTCTTAAATATTATATTTTTACATAACGTTTGTATGCATTCATCAGTTCGCTTTGAATTTAATCTTTGAAGTTTGGATTACCTTCATAACATTGTGTTAGAAATTAGACGTTGTTTTATTTTACAGACTTCGGAAGAATGAAAGACCAAGGTAAACTTCGATAGATTTTGAAGACAGAATGTAAAATAGTGGAACGACGCTCCAACGAAGCTATCAAATTATATTTCACCAGCTAGGATCTCATAATAGTGTCGGGAGTTGTTGCGGGCAATAAAGCGTCTGGATGTAGATCTTTCATCGGGAATGTCGTTGCGGAATTTCTCAAAGTACTGTTTAAAATATTATTTGCCCACCTCAGGGGAAAAACCCTGTAATTTGGCAAAGAATCCTTGTTTCTTAATAGAACATGCAGGAAAACGTATTCTTACATTTCTATTTTTGCTATCTCTGTGTAGTGGTAGTATCATTACAGTATCAGACCTGATACGGTGCAGTATTTCCTCCGGCTCTGTATGTTTTGAGTGCAAATCCTGCTGATGTAAACTTTGCCTTTCATCCCACAAGGGTCGGTAAAATAAAGTTCCAGAGATGTACCTGGATCGATTTAACCAGCTTGTCTGTTCTCGTTAAATTTCTTGCTTTATTCCAATGCCAAAAACAAATTATAATAAAAGAGCAGATTAGCAGAATCGTTAGAACATACCTTACGGCGTTTCTGGCTTTTTATGTTGAACTTCGCTTTCCATCTTTTCTGAATCGATAACAAAATATCAGTGAATTATTGGGGGTAATGATTTCGATTAGTCCCCTGACATCAAAACTACTGACTTTGTACCTTGAGTAGAAACTATTATTTTCAATCGATACCATAATTTCAAAACAGAAAAAAAAAAAAAAGGAAAATTACAAATACTGTATCTATGTAACTAACATTATCAGTCATTTGAGCGTGTCTTAATAAAAGATGATATGGTCAATGCTAGAAAACCTTTGATAATAAGGTCTACTTAATCAGGGATGACCTAAAGCTGAAAAAAAAAATAAATAAAAGAAGAACAACAGCTATACATTGTATTGAGTGAAGACTGGTTGGAAGACAAATCGATAGTTGCGTGTGAAAGAGTCAGTTGCTTTAACTCTTTGTAATCGGATCTATCTGTTTATAGGTGATTGATTAGCTCATTGACTTCCTGATTGTCCAATAGTAGTGGTAATGGTGGTGGTGGTGGTATTTGTAGTAGTGGTGGTTGTTGTCATAGTGGTGGTGGTATTTGTAGCATCTTCAATAACAATGACAATATTGACCAAGGTTACCGTGGTCTTTTCCGTAGGCTTTTCTTTCCACGGTTAAACCTAAACTGTCCTCCCCTTTTTACACGAGAACAT
>NC_142938.1:48011813-48049313 GCF_046866305.1 Octopus bimaculoides | reverse complement strand
CTAAAGCTCCACGAGGCTCCGGCAGGGGATGGTGGCGAACCCTGCTGTACTCTTTCACCACAACTTTCTCTCACTCTTACTTCCTGTTTCTGTTGTACCTGTAATTCAAAGGATCAGTCTTGTCACACTGTGTCACGCTGAATATCCCCGAGAACTGCGTTAAGGGTACACGTG
Organism: Octopus bimaculoides; assembly: GCF_046866305.1. Taxonomy (NCBI): domain Eukaryota; kingdom Metazoa; phylum Mollusca; class Cephalopoda; order Octopoda; family Octopodidae; genus Octopus; species Octopus bimaculoides. The sequence continues at coordinate 48,049,139 of NC_142938.1, read as the reverse complement.
TCTGTGGATTGCTCAGCCACTTGCACGTTAATTTCACGAGCAGGCTGTTCCGTTGATCGGATCAACTGGAACCCTCAACGTCGTAAGCGACGGAGTGCCAACAACAACAACGTTGATAAAAAAAAATTACTTTTGAAGACTATTCACCTCTTCCACTTCTGGAATTCGTTCAGTGAGTATTAATCAGTTTTCTAATTGAATCATGAAGCTGATATCTTCAAAAGCAATTTCAGATTTAGAAAAAATCTGTATTAATGTTTGTGTATCTTAAATACGTCTTATTCGCAATTTGTTATACAGTAATCCCCCGACTATCGCGGTTGTTACGTTCCAAACTCCGCCACGATAGGTGAAAATCCGTGAAGTAGAAACAGTACTGTACTGGGTATTTTATATGTTTATATTACGAAACTGCTTCTATTATATAATCTGAATTTTTACACTATCTGTATGTACTTCGGGCTAGAGACTTTGATTTTGTTTCGGAAGTGACTAGAGTGTGCAGTATTGATAAACTGCAAAAACAGCGAAATACGCATCTACCGCTCTCGTGACAATTTCTGATGCGATTTTGTTTCGTCTAAATCTGAATTATATTGTGTTTTTTTCAACATCATACGTCTTTAAGGGGATTTTTTCTGGACGAGAGATCGTAGCTTTTGGCGTTTAAACAATACACATCAGCTAAGTATATGATATCGGTAAAAAGGGATTGCTTTTAGTTCACTAGTTTTGCTGAATGGTAGAGCTGTGATATGATTGGAAAGGTCTATGCGGAATATATTCCCCTTCAGTAGTAATGGAAGTCTCACTCTCTACTCAGATTTCGTAATAGTTGGATATCCGGCTTAACGGGGGTACGTTTCAGATCCTGACGTATGTATGTATGTATGTATGTATGTATATATGTATGTATGTATGTATACGTACATATACATATTCAAGCATTCATACATCAGCTCACGCACAAACACACAATAAAATGATAGAATAGACAGGTGAGAATTACAAAAGACAATTGTGTTTGTGCAGTGGTAACAGTTGTTAGTTGCTGAGTTTTCAATCTCATACCATTACATAACTTATTTTATAAATAATTAAGTATATAAATATGATCCAGCAGCAGCAGCGGTGTACCAGCCCTTCATCAGGTAGGTTGCTTCGAATCCACTGTAATTAAAACCCGATTATTCCATCTTCTGGTACGATTTTTTAATACATATTCTACACTCTTATGGTGTTCCACACATACACATCCAGATTAAGGAATAAGCCTTATTGTATAGTGACATACGGTAGGCGATAACTATACAGGAGCTTTTTAATACACGTTATAAGGTTATTACCCGGATAACACTAGTTTCAAATTTTGGCAGAAGGCCAGCAATTTCGGGGGATTCGGTAAGTCGATTACATTGACCCCAGTGCTCGACTGGTATTTATTTTATCGACCACGAAAGGATGAGAGACAAAGTCGACCTCAGCGGATTTTGAACTAAGAACGTAAAGTTGGACGAAATGTTGCTAAGCATTTCGCCCGGCGTGTTAAAGATTTTGTAAGGTCGCCGCTTTTATTACCCAGATAATATCGAATATCTATCTATCTATCTATCTATCTATCTATCTATCTATCTATCTTTATATATATTTATGTGTGTGTGTGTATATATATATGTATGTATGTATGTATGTATGTATGTATGTATGTATGTATGTATGTATGTATGTAGGGAGTGACAAATAGAGATGAAAGGGAAGAGATTCGTTAATAAAAAATTCCACCGCCTGCGCAAAATGCTGCGCTATCGGACATAAGGTATCCGTAGCTGACAATACTTACCCATGTCACTTCCTTGCACGCGCGATCACACACACACACACACACACACACACACACACACACACACACACACACACACACACACACACACGTACACACACATACGTGCGTGCGCGGACACGATTACATTTAGGAACGCAGATAGATGAACGTCGAATAGCCGTCGGCCTCTCTTGTATCGCTTTGTTTCAGGTGACGCAAAAATTCTTTTTTTTCTTATTTTTTTAATAAGGATTAACGGAGGATTTTGGACGTTGCCGAATAGAGCATAGGTAATGAAACACATGGTCTGTGTAAACCTTATTGGGTGCTTATTATTATTATTATTAGTACTATTATTATTATTATTTTATGTTTGACTTTTGTTTTGCATTTGTACAAGTTGGATCCAAGTCTCACCCAGAGACCTCAAGAGACAACAAGTTAGAAGTTCATGTAGGTGTTATGCCTAGGGTACCATATATTTGGATTTGTACAGTTTTGTTCAAGTGAATGTTTAAGAAACCATAAGAAAATTATGTTTGCTTTAAAATTTGAGATCACATAGACAGTATTTTACGTAGGATATGGGCAGTTCCCATGAGCACTATCTTTTGGACTTCAGCCATTTTGGGGTTTCCTGGTATCTGAGCTAGGTAGTAATCAGCCCGTTTCGCTGTCATTCCCAGGGCACCTATGACAATAGGTATTGTTTTCGTCTTCAGATTCCACATTTTGCTAATTTCTATTTCAAGATCTTTATATTTGCTCAGTTTTTGGTAGGTCTTGACAGATACGTTTATATCAATTGGGACAGTCATATCAATGAGGAGGCATGATTTTTGTCTGAAGTCTTTCAGTATGATGTCTGGCCTATTTGCGTCTATCTTTCTGTCAGTTTGAATGGTGAAGTTCCAGAGGAGTGCAATGTGATCATTTTCAAGTACTGGGGGTGGTTTGTGTTCCCACCAGTTTTTATCATGGGGCAAGTCCAGGTTTTTGCATATTACCCAGTGAATATATTGTGCAGCTCTATCATGCCTGTTGAGATACTCTGTAGGCGCAAGCAGACTGCACATGGAGACAACATGATCGATGGTCTCATTTTGTTGTTGGCATATACGACATAATGGGGAGCTGCCGTTCTTTAATATGTTGGCCTGGTAGTTCTTTGTAGGTAGGCATTGATCTTGGGCTGCTATGATAAACCCCTCTGTTTCTGATTTCAATCCAGAGGCCATTAACCATTGGTGGGTAAGGGCTTTGTCAATATCTGCATTATTCGCTCTCTTTGGGTATTTGCCATTGAGAGGTTTTCCATGCCATTTTTCAGTCATAATAGCTAAGGCAGCAATTTTAGCACGGGTTTTCAAGCGCTTAGCTTTTTCTGTAGGTGTTTCTAGTTCGTCTAATTCTTGAATTTGTTGCAATTGGAATTCACTTAGATATTCCTTTGCCTGTTTTGTTACTGAGTAAGATGCTTTCTTGCTTTCATATTTTAAGACAAGTTTTAGCATCCAGTCCTCAGAGTTTTTCATATAGGTGTCTAGGCCAATTGTGGCTACCTTCATTGATAATGCCAGCTGTAGTAGTCCTCGACCTCCCTCTTTTCTTGGCAGATAAAGACGTTCTATATCTGCCTTAGGGTGGTGCATTCTATGCATTGTCAACAGTTTTCGTATTTTTCTGTCAACATTACATATTTCAGTAATTGACCAGTTAACGATGTTGAAACTGTAAGTCACGACTGGTATGGCTAGAGCATTGATCGCTTCGATCCTGTTTCTCGCGTTCAGCTCTGTCTTCAGTATTGCTCTCACCCTGCGATAACATTCTCTTCTGATCCTTTCCCTCATCACTGAGTGCTTGATATTGTCCCCTTCAATTACCCCTAGGTATTTGTAGCTCTCCGCTGGTTCTAACTCTTTTATTATTATTATTATTATTATTATTATTATTATTATTATTATTATTATTATTATTATTAAGCGGGGTGTTGGCAGAATTGTAAGCATACTGGACGAAATGTTTAACGGTATTTCGCCCGTCGCTACGTTCTGAATTCAAATTCTGCCGAGGTCAACTTTACCTTTCATCCTTTCGAGGTCGATAAATTAAGTACCAGTTGAGTACTGGGGTCTATGTAATCGACTATCCCCCTCCCCCAAATTTCAGGCCTTGTACCTGCAAAAGAAAGGATTATTATTGAGTGAGAGAGCAGTGCATGTCATCAAAGTGACACTGGGGTAAAATATACGAAGCCCAGTATACCCATCATTACTACCCGTCTGATAAGGGTACACCAGGCACATGCATCACAACCATATGTGCGCGACCTGGTGATCTCAATCAAGATAAACAGTGCATGACCTCGCAGGTGGGGCCCAGATAAAATTTTCTTCAGGTCGAGTAGACCATCCCACTCAAAAGGTCCCTGAATAAGGGTTGTTTAAGGATGTTGAGCAAAACACTCATGTTTCCAAAGGTGATTTATTCAAACCCCAAAGAATTCCTCTCAACACATGGCTATGATGCTCCCCAAATACTTCTGCTCGTGATCAGAGGTGCACATATCGTCAGCCACCAAGGGACATGCTCAACTGATTAAGGTCAAACAACTGACAAACAAATCTGTGGCATTGAGCAGAATATATGCTGTAGCCCATCTTTTATACCAAGACAAAACAATGTACATGATAACACTTCCAATCAATTAAGATCAGAAGCCATGAGAGCCACTGCCTGGTACTGCATCCGGGCATTATTATTATTATTATTATTATTATTATTATTATTATTATTATTATTATTATTATTATTTGGCGGCGAGCCGTCAGATACGTTGCCGCCCCGGACAAAAATATTTAGGTACATTTCCTCCGGCTATTTACATCGTGAGTTCAAATTCCGCGAAGATCGAATTTATTTTTATCCTCTCGGGATCGAGGAAATATGTATCAGTTAAGCACTGGGGTCAATGTTATCGACTGACTCCTTACCTCAAAATTTCAGGCCTTGTGCCTATAGTAGATGGAATTATTATTGCTATTGATGATGCTGTTGATGATGATGATGATGACAACGACGACGGTAATAAAAATAATGATGATGATAATAATACTGATAATAGTAATAATAATAATAATAATAATAATAATAATAATAATAATAATAATAATAATAATAATAATAATAAGGATAATAATAATAATAATAATAATAATAATAATAATAATAATAATAATAATAATAGTAAGTCGATTATGTTGATTCCAGTGCTCAGGTGGAACTTATTTTATCGGCCCCGAAAGGATGAAAAGCAAAGTCGACCTCGGCGGCATTTGAACCAAGATCATAAAAACAGGCGAAATGCTCGCTAAGCATTTTGTCCGGCGTGCTAACGATTCTATCTACTTACTGCCTTAACAACAACAACAACAACAACAGCAACAACAATGATAATAATAATAATAATAATAATAATAATAATAATAATAATAATAATAATAATAATAATAATAATAATCTTTTCTATTATCGGCACAAGGCAGGCGATTTTAGTGGGCGGAGGTTAACCGATTGCATCGACGCCAAGTTTTTGATTGGATTTATCGATCCCGAAAGGACAAAAGGCCTCGGTGGAAGTTGACTTCAGCGGAATTTGGATCTAGAACATAAAGAAGCGGAACAAATACCGCAAGGCATTTTGTCCAAAGCTCTAGTGATTCGGTCAATTTACCCTGCTGAGAATTTCGCGTATTCATCCATTCATCTGTCTTCTCCATCCACAATTCTTGGGAGGGTCATGAGCGGAAGGGTCCTCAAGCACCTCTTCCATAGGGTTCTATCAGAAGCAACCGTCATTAGACTTTCCGGCTGGATTCCCAAGCACAACCAACTGAGGTTATGGATATTATTCAGCCATCTTATTGTTGGTCTACTCCTAGGTCCCTTGCCAGTTGGTTCATCTTGAAGAATCCGTCTTGCAATTTTTTCCTGCGACATTCTAATCACATATATGTAGTACCGGAGCTGTAACCTCTCAAAGTGGAGAAATAGCGACTTGACCTGGAGGGACTTTCTGATCTCCGAGCTACTCACCTCGCCGAGTAACGTTAATCCAGAAATCTTTCGGCTCTCGCCTTACGAAACGTGTGAATCACAAGATCCACCTATTTTGTAAGGAGGAAAGAGCGGAATCGATAACATTGGTTGAAACAAATCTTTCCTTGGATTCATTTTCGTGACATCAGAAGCACAAGGACTCCAGCTGGAATTGAAATCGGAATGTCAATAATCAAAATGAATTATCACCAGTGATTGTCTCATCGCATTTGTTGTTACCCCACCAACACTCTTCCGTAACAACACGAGTAATCATGACGTTGATGATGGTGATGATGATGATGATGATGATGATGATGAAGAGAAAGTGGAAGAGAAGTATAAGGCAAATTTGATGATGACGATGATCATGGATGACGATGACGACGACGATGATGATGATGATGAGGAACGAAAATGAACAAGATTGATATGAAAATGAACACGAGCATCTGAAATACTACAACTACTACCACTACAAGAGGGAGGCGGAGGAGGAGGAGAAGAAGAAGAAGAAGAAGAAGAAGAAGAATAAGAAGAAGAAGAAGAAGAAGAACAACAACAACAATAACAACAGCAACAACAGCTACTACTACTACTACATGTAGTAGTAGTAGTAGTAGTAGTAGTAGTAGTAGTAGTAGTAGTAGTAGTAGTAGTAGTAGTAAAAGTGGAATGATAACGACCTCGACGACAAGGACGTCGAGGATAATGATGATAATAATAATAATGATGGTGATTATTTTGATGGCAACAAAGACCACAACGACGATGACGTTGATGGTGATGATGATGACGATGATGATAATGATGATGATGATGACAGGAATAATGTTAATCTGAAGATAAAAAGAAAATTTAAAAAAAAGGAAACAAAAAAAAAACACTAGAAAGGTGTAAGATCAGCAGAAGTGTGCCTGGCTTTATGTCGAGGCTTTTCGTCTGGGATTTACGGCAGATGTCTTGAAATACAAGCAATAACTTACTTACTGTAAAAGCCGATTTATTCATTGTTATTTTAACTGCAAGTCAATGGATTACCATGTTGGTGTTCGCCATTATATTTGTGTTAGGATCATGTGTGTGTGTGTTATGTGTGTGTGTTGTGTGTGTGTGTGTGTGTGTACGTGTGCGTGTGTGTTGTGTTCGTGTCTGAATACCTCTATTCATATTTGTATATATGTATGTGTATGTGTGTGTGTGTGTGTGTGTGAGAGAATATGTCTGTCTGTCTGTCTGTCTGTCTGTCTGTCTGTCTGTCTATCCATCCCTCTTTGTCTGCCTGCCTGTCATTCCATCTATCTATCTATCTATCTATCTATCTATCTATCTATCTATCTATCTATCTATCTCCTTATTGTATTTGTCCCATCTTCGTTGAGCCCTGTGTGGCTAATAAAAGAAATGTATCTATCTCCTTATCCATATATATATATATATATATATATATATATATATATATATATATGCATGTAGAAATTACAAGTTGATTTCCAGAACTCAACTTCTAGCTTCGCTCCCTCAACTCAGAAAGTCAGAACAAACGTTGTGAAAGTCCAAGATGTTTCTCTATGAGAATTTGTTTTGAGTAAGTAAAGCGCTGCACACCTTTAAACCCACTTCTCAGCGCAACCAGCGATAGAACCAATGGTTGAGACGACCATAAATCAACTGCATTTCAAGCTTCTCATAAGACTTTACTTTCTCCCAGAAGGAAGTTCAAACGAGAACTAGAACGCTTCACTTCTAGTGATTCACATGCTAGTTAACCCATAGCTGGGACCCTAACAATTGTTATTATCCGAGTCAGAGTAGACCTGAAAACAGGTTTGTTCGCCGGTTCGCTGCAGGCTAGCGCTATGGGGACGACTCTTTCATAACACTGGATGTTTGAGCACCTGTAAGTCATAGACAGACGTGACAACTCGCCCCCAATCCCAATATTTCGCCATTCTTGAGGCTTTGCAACATCACATAATTGAATCGAACCTGGAATCGAATCGCCAGTCTATGACTATATATAAACAGTGTAAAAACTATTTGTTGGTATGCCATGGTGATGCATACGAAAGAATAAATTCAATAACGAATTAAAAGCAGCGCTAGTATTGTAAACATTATCGGTTATACATGCTCCATGTGTGTTCTGCTTGGTCACTGGCTCGCTGCGGCTAAGCGCCTGGAAGACAATTCCCTCATTATGCTAGGTCACTCCTGAATTGGATCACAACGAATTGTGTCACCTGTCTATAATTTTCAGGTGTTTTAACTCCCAGTGTTATGAGGGAGTCGTCCCGCATGCACTATTCTGCAGTGAACCGGCGAACAAACAAAACATATACATTGAGTATGTGCGGTCGATAATGTTTACAACACTATCGCTGCTTTTAATTCATTATTTAATTCCCACGTCCATACATATATAGTGGATACTCCCGCCGTTATAATGTATAAGGGTTCAACAGTTTGTTTTCAGCGGACAAAACTGGTGTCGGACCAACCACACATTTTAGAAATGCTAATAGAAAATTGGTGGAGATGTTTGTCACCAATTTAATGTGCAACATGCATTAGTCTTCTGTATTAGAGTTCTTCATCTCCAAGATTAGTTGCCTTCCCCAACGGCTTATAGTCCAACCCACGCTGGTCGGCTAAATATGTATTTGGGTGCCAAGCCAGAAGCTTCAAAATCCTCGTGCATACACATACATATATACATGCATGCACACATACATACATACATACATACATACATACATACATACATACATACATACATAAATACATACATACATACATACATACATACATACATACAGATATACATAATACACACACACGCACACACATATACATACATGTATGTATGTATGTGTATATATATATATATATATATATATATATATATATATATATATATATATATATATATATATATTTATACACATATTTATACACATATACGTACATATATGCGTTCATTCTTAAACAAGAACATTGTTGTTGACAGTGAATTCGAAGTTTCGGCCAGTTAAGTCATCTCACAGTCCGACAGGTTTCTTTCAGTTTCCGTCTCCCAAATTCACTCACAAAGCTTTAGTAGGTCAGAGACTATAGTAAAAGACACTTTCCCAAGGTGCCGTGCACTGAACCCGGAATCATCTGGTTAGAAAGCAAAACCCTTACCACACACCCACACCTGGTCCTACACACACACACACACACAACAGACACCCACACACATACATACATACACACACACACACACACACACACATATATACACACACATATATATACACACACATATATATACACACACATATATACACACGTGGTTTATGTCTGGTGATTTTACTATTAAAGGTGAGAGAATCTCTTTGAGGTTAAACCAAGTTGATAAATCTACACGAAAGAGTGAAGAGAATAAGCATATGTATATACACATACACGCACTTATATACATGCATATACGTATTGTATAGAGCTTGCACTGCGAAGCATTTCCTTTATCAACTTAAATTAACGTCAACATCAAGGTTTCGTTATCGTATTTGTTTTGTCAAATTCTTGGCGGGAATTCGTGTTTTGAAATTCGTATTGCATTTTGGGAGAGTCATTTTGCCAATAAGGAACATACGCAGCGATTCTGTTTCACGTCTTTTTATTGTTATTACCAAATGATTAACTAATTAGTTAATTAAGCTATCGTCTTTTATTATTAATTGTTTGATCAATTATTCAATTCACTTGTTACGGTCAGAGTCCTTTCTTTGGTATTGACCTTATGAATGAAGTACCATTTTTATTTCTCGTTTGTTTCCTGTCGAGAGAACTTCTATCAGTCGAGCGAACTGCTAGAAATGGCAACCATATTCTCCTAAACTATACCATACTGCCTGAAACAAAAATGAAGTGCACAACGATAATGTTTTGAATGCACGTAGATTGCAAAAAAAAAAAAAAGGAAGTAAAAAACAGGATGATTCCAACTTGAACGCCTTTGATCAAATGATTAGGCAATCATAGCTAAAGAAGAAGAACAACAAAATCTAGATGATAATATCAAGCCAATAACAGATTCTCTAAGTGGTCAACCGTTCGTTAGAAATAGCAGCTATATCTTTCTCAAAATCATACCCAACGTTTTTTTTATATTTTTTAACTTTTAGCAGCACATTTGACGATATGACCTTAGATACACGAAGAATATTGCGTGATGTAATCATGGCTGGAAATCTTTCGAGCTTGTTCCATCAGGACTTAGGGGCTAATAACCATCACCATCAATAACAATGACGATGATGTCAACAACGATGATGACGACGATGATGACGACGATGATGACGGCGTCGACGAGATCATGAACATGAATTGCAAAAGCAACGACGTAAGCATTATGACGAGCATTAAGTCTATGTAGGCTTTCGACATGTTCATAATAGCCATAAATAAATTGTCATATTGTACCGTGCTGTCTTATAAATAGATGGAATAGTCACGGCTGGAGGATCTTTAATCATAGGGCTGTTCAGTCACAGCTAGCCTGGGGATAGACAATAACAGCGACAGAGAAGAAAGGAGTTTAAAAATCTAACTCACTGGCTGGCGTGAGTCAATGCTAAAAGGTGTAAAGACAATCTAAATTGGCTGATTAGATTAAAGGTAAGGGATTAAGCCATTGTTGTCAAACGTAATCTATTAATCCGTCTAACATTTACAATATCTTCTTTATTCAGGCAGCCGTACGTCCCCTATTATGATTGACTACAAAGAACAGTCCCGCTCATACGTAAGAAATCCGGCCAGACGGTTTCAGTTTCAAATTGAAGGTGTTTCCAAACAAAAACGCACCCCACTTCGCACCGCCATGCACACACGCTATGAGTAAAAAGAGAAAAAGAATGCAGCCTTACCGAAAAGATTCCTTCATCGTTCTCTGGCTCTCGACTGGGTGCTTGTGTGTGAATATGTGTAAGAGCGCATGTATGTGCATGTGTGTGCGTATATATACAAACATACGTACATATATATATATATATATATATATATATATATATATATATATATATATATATATATATATATATATATATATATATATATATATACATATATATATATATATATGTATATATATATATATATATATATATATATATATATATATGGGGTAGGTAAGAAGCTTGCTTCCCAATCACGTGGTCCAGGGTTCGGTTCCACTGCGTGGCACATTCGGTAAGTAACTTGTACTCGGGCCGACCAAAGCCTTGTGAGTAGATTTGGTAGACAGAAACTGAAAGAATCCCGCCGTATATATGTATATGTATATATATATACATATATATATATGTGTGAGTAAAAATAAATACAAAAAAGGGGTTTTGTATGATCGTGTATAGAGGAATATATTATTTTATTTAAAAGAATTTCAACTCTGTCTGTTTTTTATGTTTTATTTATACTCTTGTAAAATTAATGTGGGATATACAATATGGAATATGTAATATATAATATGAAATATAAAAATGGATGGTACAATGAAATGAAGTATTGAATGTCTTATTGAATATATGGAATATGCCTTATTGAATATATGAAATATTGAGTGTTCAATATAAAGGATTAAATATATAAAGGCGAATACGTATTTTCTATACTTTGTGGTATTTCATCATGGCCGGTGTGACAGATGCATATGTGTGTGTCTGTGTATGTGCGCACGTGTGTGTGAGTGTGTGTCTTTGTGTCTGTGTTTATACCCCACCACCGCTTGACAACTGGTACTGGTATGTTTACGTAGCTTAACGGTTCGTCAAAATTGACCGGTAGCGTAAGTACCAGACTTTATAAAAGAAAAGTACTGGGGTCAATATATTCGACGAAAATTCTTCAAAGTGGTGCTCCTTCATGGCCACAGTCTAATGATTGAAGCAAACAAAAGATAAAAGTTAAAAGATATATGTGTATGTATATACACATACATACATACATACATACATACATACATACGCATATACATATTTGTGTATTACGGCTACCATTGGTATCATGTGAAGAAAATGTCTTAATATCTTAACAATATTTGTAGCCGATCACATGAAGGAATGATGTTCGTCTCCATTTTGGATCCAAAATGCTTTCATCCAGAATGGATACGAGCACCATTCCTCCATGTGATCGGCTTGAAAAATCGTTAAGATATGAAACCAATGGTAAACTTAATGCACAAAAAAAAAAAAATTATTCACCAATTCAGTGTTGAGCATTCATTCTCGTATATATATATATATATATATATATATATATATACCGCGTGTACATCGTTGGCGATTTTCTTTCTCTGTCTTCCCTCGTTTGGACTTTTCCTATATTTCTGATGAAGAGCTCTGCTCGAAACGTAAAATCCACTTTCTTTTCTTTCATTTCATGAGCGTCCAGTAACACTGTACTTATTCCACATCCTCGCGTTGTTGTTTTTTCGTGTTTTTTTCGTGTTTTTTCTTGCTTGTTCATGTTTGAATTGACTATTTATATATATATTCTCTTTCACTCTTCCACCTTGACTCTCTCGTCGCTAACACGTGACGAAAGGGGATCTTTCTTTCTGTCTACTTCCTTCCTAAAGAAAAGACGTGCCTGTTCCTGTCTTCTCATGGCTCGTCTACCTAGAGTTCATAATAATTTTTCTATCGTCTTGGCTCCACGGCCCTCACTGTTTGTTTTTACTGTCTTGTTCTCACTGTCTTGTTCTTGTTAACACTTTCACCATCCACAAAAAATTCGAAATTTTATTTAATTTCCTTTGCGGGAAGGACTGTTTCAACGAAGTCGCGTATTGTCCTTGCCTTCGAAACGCGGAGTAGATGAAACAGGGACAACTGACGAAGGGGTATACTCTTTATGTTGCATGTCTCGTTTCTCTGTTTGTTTCTTTGTTCGAAAAATAGTTCGCTTTCTATGTTTTCGTTTCTCATTGAGTTTAACGTTTTTTTTTATGTCCTGTACCCATATATGCATGTATGTATACATATAGATGTAGGTATGTACATTTGTGTATGGATATATGCATATATTTATATTATATTATATATATTATTATGTATATATATATGTATGTATATATGTGTGTGTGTGTGTGTGTTTAATTGGTTGCGATTACAAAGTAACTTAAAAGACCGAAAGTTTCGTGTATGACACTTAAAAGGTATACTCAAACCTTTCCGTCCTTGAGTCACTTTGTAAATTCTGCCGATTAGAATTGAATATATATATTAGCCACTGAATTTGCTTCAGGAATTCTATTGTGTCGAAAAGTTTATATAAAAAGTTAGCGTACATTTACCAAAATGTATTGTTTTAGAAATAAGCGAAACGGTAGGTAAAAAACGCAGTACTCTTTTTAGAATAGTCAACTGCAGAGACGTATCTGGACTTACAAAGTGTGACAATCGATTGTAAAGAATCACCTGTAAAGCATCGGTGCATGATGAGTCGAAACAATCATAGTGATTCTGTAAAAGGGTCCCGTGAATTCCATTTTCTGTCTCCTATCCTTTTCTTTCTATCTATCTATCTATCTATCTATCTATCTATCTATCTATCTATCTATCTATCTATCTATCTATATGCATATATGTGCGGTGTGTGTGTCTGATATAGGCCTATATCTATGAATGTGTGTATACATGTTTGTACGTGTGCATCTTCGCTTTGATTGTAGACAAATACAGATACATCAAATTCCATACAAAATAAATTCTTAGTTTGTTTAAATACACTTCTCTCACACCTATATGCCTTCCCTTTAAGCTCACACTCGCACCTATTACTACCTTCTTAGTTTAACGATTTCTTCACACACTTAGCGATTGCTCATATACACCGATATTTCACACTCCCACCAACCCTCGCCACTATACCCTCGTACATTCGCACGCATACGCATATACCACAAAACCACAAACGTTAGTTTTCCCCTTCTGCCCATCTCAAAACATGGATACACTACTATACCTTGCATAAATTCTTCCCTTCTTAACTCACCGAAGCGAACTACATTCCCATCTGGTCTCTAACACCGCGCATGATTTTGTCTCTCTCTTTTCAAAACACTCTTACTCTTTCACATTCCCCCTTTACATGTCTACTAAAATTTTCTTCTGATGAAGGACTTGCATCCGAAGTGTAAAGACTCACTTCCTTTTTAAGCGTTCAACTACTACAATATTTATTAAAAGTTGTCCCTTCGGTGATTTCTCTCTTTATCATGCTTCAATGCCTTCACACACGCACAAAAACACACAAAACTGAACACGCATGCTATATATATATTCATGTGTGTGTGTGTGTGTGTGTGTGTGTGTGTGTGTGCGTGGCTTTGTGCAGACACACTGACACATATATACATATTTTATGTATATATGCTTAATGATAGTGTGTATATGTGCGTGTGTATATATATATATATATATATATATATATATATATATGCATACGCACATATTTTTTGTTAATATTTATTAATGGGTATGTTCATAACCAGGCAGCACTATCTATCTATCTATCTATCTGTCTGTCTACCTACTTATTTATATACCTACCTATCTCTTTTTCTCTCTCTCTCTGTGAACACACACATACACACACCACGCACACATAAATATTTAGAGAGAATGAGAAAGGATATATATATATATATATATATATATATATATATATATATATGTTTGTGTGTCTTTGTGCGTGCGTCAGTGCGCGCGCATGTGTTGCGTATGTATACGCATGCGTGTGCTTTTGTATTTACGCATATGTATATCCACTAATTCTAGGAGAAAAGAAATCGAGATCCATTGTCCCTTTCTCTCCCCCAGTCTTCAACAATGTCACCCTTAACAGGGGACTGCTTATATGGCATCCCTGTACTCCAGCGTTGCGTTTGTTTGTCCTAGACAAAGCATCCTCCTTTTTTTCATATAACCCACCCTTTCATTCCGTTCTAACATCTACGTCACACACACACACACACACACACACACACACACGTACATGCAAACACCCATTAAATTTCTACCTCGTATACACAGGCACGTCCGCGCACGTCTCGAAGCAGAACTCGGGTAGAGCTTTTCTAAACACCCCCTACTCTACTCTCTGCCCTCTCTTAACGTATCTCAATTGGATGCATGCGTTCAAACTCGTCGCCTTTTCAAATACGACGCTATAAATGCATTCGCATACAAAGAGATATACATATTTACACACACTTATACTCATACACCTGCGCACGCACATACACACAAACACATGCACGCACACATGCGCACACGCACACACGCACACATCTCTCACATTTTATCTATCTATCTATCTATCTATCTATCTATCTATCTATGCGTATCTATGTATATTTATACGTGTGCATGTATATATATATATATATATATATATATATGTATATATATATATATATATATATATATATATATATATATACATACATACATACATATACATGCATGTATATATATATATATATATATATATATATATATATATATATATATATATGTGTGTGTGTGTGTGTGTGTGTGTGTGTGTGTGTGTGTATGTATGTATGTATGCATGTATATTATGAGCGTCTTTGTGTGTATATACGTATATTCACCATATCTGTTTTTACTCAATCTCTCTACCTCCCTCCCTTCTTATTCCTCCCCCCCCCCATATATATGAGTGTGTACAACATATATATATATATATATATATATTATGTCTATGGTATACATGCATATATATATGTATATATATATATATATATACATGTATATATATATGCACATATATATACATGTATATATATGCACATTTATATATATATAGGTATATATTGAGTGTGTGCATACGTATATAGTTATAGAAAAAAGAAATACATTGATAAGGCTATTTATGCAAATGTTCAAAGTCGACCATTTATCCCCACATACACATACGCAAATACACACCAACTATACACGCGTTCTACAATCATACGCATTCTACTTACGTGTACAGACATGCACATATACACGCATATACACGCGTACATATCTGCGCTTTTTAAAAATCTTTTCCTTGTTTGTCCCGACTAAACTCTTTGTTTAAATCAAGTCCACGTACAAACAGTCTTCATATCACAGTCAAGTAATTCTCCCTCTAACAACTGCAGCCGACACCACCACCACCGCCACCGCCACCCCCACCCACACCGCCGCTTCCCCCACCGCCGCTGCCCCCACCGCCGCTGCCCCCACCGCCGCTGCCCCCACCGCCGCTGCCCCCACCGCCGCTGCCCCCACCAACGATGCAACCACCACGACCACAACCATAATCACCACGGCTACTATCACCATCACAACCACCACCACCACCACCACCACCACCACCACCACCACCACCACAATCACACTACTACTACTACTACTACTACTACTACTACTACTACTACTACTACTACTACTACTACTACTACTACGACTACTACGACTCCTACTACTACTAACCACTGCAATTTCACTACCAATTCTACTGCTGCTACTACTACTACTACTACTACTACTACTACTACTACTACTACTACTTCTATTTCTACTACTACTACTATGGTTCCTCCACAGCCACCACATATCTGTGTCGCAGTCACATGTATACCCCACTATCATCACCGCTACCATTAACACAGTTACAGTGGCCAACAGCGTCGCCGTCGCTGCCCTCACGACGACGACGACGACGACGATGACGACGACGACGACGACGACGACGACGACGACGACGACCGAAACAACCACAGCTTCCCGACTCCAGTAATACCATAACCGTATAATCACTATTACAACTTCCATCATATCCACCACCGCCAACAACAAAAACAACACTACGACCACCACCAATACAACCATCACCACTACAACTACCATCATCAACAGCAGCAATAGCAACAACTACATCACCCTGAAGACGGCAAGCTGGAGGTATCGTTAGCACGCCGGTCTAAATACTTAGCGGCATTTCTTTACGTTCTGCCTTACGTTCTGATTTCAAATTCCGTCGAGGTCGACTTTGCTGTTCATTGTTTCGCGGCCGACGAAATAGATACCAGATATGCACTGGACTCCATGTAATCGACTAGCTACCCCTTCCCTTTGTAGTAGGAAGGAAAAACTACAATATTATTATCATGGCCAAGTTGTAACCTGGGCCTCAGCAACAAAGTCTAACCGCCATTCCTCTCAGTCCATCACTACTACCTCAATCTCCTGGCTACATTCCAAGCCAGTGCCTGCAGTCAAGTTGTGGATGGAATGTGACGAAGTTTTCCTCGTCTTACATCACTACAAAGTGGATTCTACAAAACGAATTTGAATGCTTCTAGTTCAGAGTGGCGCAGCCGTCTTTGCCTGATCTCGCTAAATTTCGGCAGGTTTCCATAAAGACATTCATTGGTCGTATGTTGCTACCATTTCAGATTTAGGGCCATTCGTAGCATCCTTGAGTAGCATCCGTTTAGCCTGTTTGATAATTTCTTTGTCGGTATTCATGTTATACTGCCATATAAAGGCATTGAGTCTCTACTCAGCAGAATAGAAACAGCAGCTGCTAAAATAGAACTTCACACAAATGTCAAGAAAACGGAATACATGTCTTTCAACCAATCAAGTTGATAGTGAACTGTTTGCTTTGAGTGGTTCCAAATTGAATGTTGCCGAAGACTTCAAATACTTAAGTGGTTGGGTGAGCTGTTCGGAAGCATTCATCATGATCAGGAAGGTACAAGCATGGATAACCTGTCACAGACTAAAGGAGGTCTGAAACTACATTACTATATCACCAAATATCTCTACTGCGGCCATTGCCCTTATGATCACCACAACTACTGTCACAAGTCACAACTGCTGTAAAAATCAACTAGAAATCCTGCTAATAGGGGAGTCTCTACGAGGTCGCCGTACAAGGACCCTCACCCTAACCCCAAATCTTTCTCATAGGACACTGTAGGATATTTAAGAAATCAACAAAAGCAAACGACATATTGTATAAGGTAGGACTAAAGCCACTACTACACACACATATATACACACACTCTTCCATACGTGCACACACCACACAAAACGCACATGTACATACACATATAAATGCGCACACACAAAGACATATAACCACACGCACATACACAAACACGCGCATACAAGAATATGTTTGTATGCATACATTGTATATATCTATACATGTATGTATGTATGTATGTATTATATGTATATAAACATGTATGTTGTATGCGTGTGCATGTGTATTAATTAATGGTGCACATGAAAAGTCGCTCAGACACGTAAACACACCAACACCAGTTGTCAAGTGGTCGTGGGGGGACAAACGCAGACACAAAGACGCACACACACACACACTCACACACATACACACACACACACACACTCACACACACACACACACAAACATACATACACACACACACACACACACACACACACAAGCATACACGCGCATGCGCACACACATATACGGGCTTCTTTCAGTGTCGGTCTGCTAAATCTACTCACATAGTAGATGGCACTTGCCCAAAGTGTCACGCAGGAACTGAACCAAGAATTATGTGGTTGGGAGGAAAATGTCTTAACGCACGGTCACGCCAGCGCCTATACACAGAAATATAGAAAAATGATTCATATCCAGGCGCAGTTGTGGCTTTGTGGTAAGTAGCTTGCTTACCAACCACATGGTACCGGGTTCATTCCTACTGCGTGGCACCTTGGGCAAGTGTCTTCTATTATAGCCTCGGGCCGACCAAAGCCTTGTGAGTGGATTTGGTAGACGGAAACTGAAAGAAGCCCGTTGTATATATATATATATATATATATATGTATGTATGTGTGTGTGTATATTTGTGTCTGTGTTTGTCCCCCCCAACATCGCTTGACAACCGATGCTGGAGTGTTTACGTTCCCGTAACATAGCGGTCCGGCAAAAGAAACCGATAGAATAAGTACTAGGTTTCCAAAGAATAAGTGCTGGGGTCGGTTTGCTCGACTAAATGTGGTGCTCCAGCATGGCCGCAGTCAAATGGCTGAAACAAGTAAAAGAGTAAAAGAGTAAAGAGTATGTAGTACATGGTAAATATATATATGGATCGACAACTGAGAAGAATGTGGTGTAAGAATATTCTGAATTACTTAATCAGATTGGTTCTCAACATTTGAATTCGAATGAGAAAGGATCAAAATTCTCTTGCGATAAAGCAAGCATTACGACAGATGGTTTTTTTCTCAGAAATATTCCAGTCGCATCGCACCTCTTACATTGATCTTGGTTTCTGTTGCTTAGTAATCTCTGCTTAATCGAATAAACAGTTTTAATCTCTTAATCACTGTTAAATGCACGTCGTTAATTAACTGATCAGACATTTCTCTCTCTCTCTCTTCTCCCGATCTGCCTCTCACAGACAGACATGCACACACACATACACATTAATAATAATAATAATAATAATAATAATAATAATAATAATAATAATAATAATAATAATGATAAAGAAAATCAAAACCATCTATAAGTATTTATTTATCTGCATTCACAATCACATAATCGTCGTCGTCAACGTCGTCATCATTGTCATTGTCGTCACCATTATTTTCGTTGTCACATGACATGGTTGTTAGCGATGTCGTCAACGCCATCTTAATCACCACCACCAACACAACCACCATCACAACCACCTTCCTCCTCCCCTTCCTCCTCCTCTGCTTCCCCTTCCTCCTCCTCTGCTTCCCCTTCCTCCTCCTCTGCTTCCCCTTCCTCCTCCTCTGCTTCCCCTTCCTCCTCCTCTGCTTCCCCTTCCTCCTCCTCTGCTTCCCCTTCCTCCTCCTCTGCTTCCCCTTCCTCCTCCTCTGCTTCCCCTTCCTCCTCCTCCTCTTCCCCCTCCTCCCCTTCTTCCCCCTCCTCCTCTTCCTTCTCCTCCTCTTCCTCCTCCTCCTCTTCCTCCTTCTCCTCCACTTACTCCTCCTCCTCTTCCTCCTCCTCCTCTTCCTCCTTCTCCTCTTCCTCCTCCTTCTCCTCTTCCTCCTCCTCCTCTTCCACCTCATCTTCCACCTCATCTTCCTCTTCCTCTTCCTCTTCCTCCTCTTCCTTCTCCTCCTCCTCCTCCTCTTCCACCTCATCTTCCTCCTCCTCCTCTTCCTCTTCCTCCTCTTCCTTCTCCTCCTCCTCCTCCTCCTCCTCCTCCTCTTCCACCTCATCTTCCTCCCCCTCCTCTTCCTCCTCCTCCTCTTCCACCTCATCTTCCTCTTCCTCCTCTTCCTCCTCCTCCTCCTCCTCCTCTACTTCCTCCTCCTCCTCCTCTTCCTCCTCATCTTCCTCGTCATCTTCCTCCTCCTCTACTTCCTCCTCCTCCTCCTCTACTTCCTCCTCTTCCTCCTCTTCCTCCTCTTCCTTCTCCTCCTCCACTTCCTCCTCTACTTCCTCCTCTTCCTCCTCTTCCACCTCATCTTCCTCCTCCTCCTCTTCCTCCTCCTCCTCTTCCACCTCATCTTCCTCTTCCTCCTCTTCCTCCTCCTCCTCCTCCTCCTCTACTTCCTCCTCCTCCTCCTCTTCCTCCTCATCTTCCTCGTCATCTTCCTCCTCCTCTACTTCCTCCTCCTCCTCCTCTACTTCCTCCTCTTCCTCCTCTTCCTCCTCTTCCTTCTCCTCCTCCACTTCCTCCTCTACTTCCTCCTCTTCCTCCTCTTCCTCCTCTTCCTTCTCCTCCTCCTCCTCCTCCTCCTCCTCTTCCACCTCATCTTCCTCCTCCTCCTCTTCCTCCTCCTCCTCTTCCTCCTCTTCCTCCTCCTCCTCCTCCTCCTCCTCCTCCTCTTCCACCTCATCTTCTTCTTCCTCCTCTTCCTCCTCCTCCTCCTCCTCGTCCACCTCATCTTCTTCTTCCTCCTCTTCCTCCTCATCTTCCTCCTCCTCCTCCTCCTCCTCCTCCTCCTCCTCAGCAGCAGCAGCAGAAGCAACAACAACAGTAGCTTGGTAGACGGAAACTGAAAGAAGCCTGTCGTATATACATACATACATATATATATATATATATATATATATATATATATATATATATATATATATATATATATATATATATAATTGTCAAATATTTAACCAATTAGGCCTAAGAACCACAATCAGTACAAACCTTAAAGGAGTCAACTTCCTAGGCATTAACACAGGAAAATTTGAACCCTACCACAAAATAAACGAGGAATCCTAGTACATAGACATAGGTTCCAACCACCCAACCCCCAGCAGTAATTAAACAAATGGTTAACAACATTAGAAGGCGAATCTCCAATTTATCCGCCGACAATGACACTTTTTAGAAAAGCCGACATATATTATAATGCTGCATTAGAAAGGTCCAACTTCAAGAACATATACTACATTGAATCAAATATAACTAGTCCAAGAAGACGAAGCCAGAAGAAAATCTTATGGCTTAACCCACCTTATGGCATGAATGTAGCTAGTAACATTGGTAGGAAATTTTTAAAACTAATAGACAACCACTTTCCACATTCATACAAATACAAAGAGATCTTCAACAGAAATACTGTTAAAGTTAGCTATAGAATCAATATAGAGTCAATAATACTCAATCAATACAAATATAAACATATCAGAAACACTCCCGAAAGACAATGTAGATCCCCAAACCGCTACCGTCTAAACAACAAATGTCTCAAGAAAGAAGACGAATACAAGGCCAAGATCACGGACCCCAACGGAATAGCAAAGAAATATATCGGAATGACGCTTAACTCGTTCAAGGAAAAGTATTCACAACATCTGGGTCATTCAGAGACAAAAAAAAAAACATGCAACATCCCCTTCAAGTATGATATGGACATTGAAAGAAGGTGTAATATGCAAATCCCAGATAGAATGGAAAATTATTGCTAGAGCCCCAAAATACAGAGGATGAGGCACCAAATGCGAACTCTGTATTACTGAAAAATTAAACATTATACAATCAACAGATAACATCCTAAATATTAGGGATGAAACCTTCTCTCCCTGCATACACTGGCAATATTTTACACTAAAATATTTCAAAGAAGAACCACTATCTGTGACGGTAATCCCACCAGGATAGCCCCTTTCCTAGACGTGAAATGTCAATACACGTATCATACAAACTCCACACAGAAGAAATATACCCCAATTATGTACTATCCCAACACACAACTATAAGAACTTCATGCCCAGAACAAAAAACAAAATAATGCAAACAAATTGACCACACAACAATTTACTCAAAAGATAAATCCAAGGGAGACAAACATCCAAAAGATGCCATCCAAAAGTAACGTCATTTGATTCATTGGTTCATTGGTATAAAAAACGTGAATTCACCAGAATCTCCGCGAACTAAACGAAGCTGTGTTTTTCAAAATGGAGGCGAACACCTTTCTCTATGTGGTCGGTTTGAAAAATTGTTAAGCTACTAGGATATTTTCCTACTTTTCTTAATATTAAACCAATGGTAGCCTTAATTCACAAATAAAGAAATTATATCCACCAATGCAGTGTTGAGCACTCATTTTCATCATTCGACATATACGTACACACACACACACACACACACACACACACACACACACACACACACACACACACACACACACACACACACACACACACACACACACACACATATATATATATATATATATATATATATATATATATATATATGTGTGTGTGTGTGTAAAAGACTTTTTAGTTTCCAGAGCGTCAAACTAATACACTTGCTAGTTGTCCATACACAATGTTTATAATTATAAATGGTTTACCGATGAAGGTTTTTTTGCATACTGAACTACTTGGCAAAATTGTTAATTATTAATTTATTAATTAATTAACAATTCTCTGCCCTATATCTATATTGATGGTCTTCTCCTGGATGGTTAAACTGCAATCTTTTCTGCGGGACTATTTGTGATGCACATGGGATAATTTTGAGGAGGGATACGGAATTTACTAGTCGATATAAATTTGGAGATGCTGATTCTTTTTTTATGTGGTATTTGATGTCGCATGGTCAAATGTACATGGGTTTATTAGCATTTTCAGATTTATAATTTTGGAAATCATGCTGATAAGTGAAACGAATTTTTGTATTCTAATCACGAAACATCGTACATGATTAACTAACAGCAGGTTTGTTTTCGTTTATTTCTCTTCTGTTTATAATTATATATATATATATATATATATATATATATATATATATATATATATATATATATATATATATATGGGAGAATATACAAATAATAACAACAGACGAGGACAGGTGGTGTAAATAACAAAAGTATATATTAGTATATATATATTACGTCGTATGTAAACAAGCAAGTTTGTTTTGGAAGCTTTGAAATGTATTGTAGAACAAGTAGAAAGATAAATTTTATTCAACGCGTAGATACTGAACAGTACTTATGATTTATATATATATTGTACAGTTGAATAAAATTAATCTTTCTACGTGTTATATATATATATATATATATATATATATATATATATATATATATATATATATATATATGTATGTATGTACATATTTTTATGAATATATATACATATGTACATATATATATATATGTACATATATATATATGTTTGTATATATGCATACATATTTTTGTGAATATATATACATATGTACATATATATATGTTTGTATATATGCATACATATAAGTGTATATACATATTTATTTATGTGTATATATATATATATATATATATATATATATATGTATGTCATATTTATTTTAATATATATATATATATATATATATATATATATATACACACACATATGTATGTATATATGTATGTATATATTTATGTATGTATATACTTATTTATGTATTAATGTATGTATGTATATATATACATACATTAATATATAAATATATATATATATATATATATATATGCCTTTGTATATTTCTGACAACTGCTTCATGCCAATCTAGCCAATACTTTATTAATAATTTCTATGATTAAGCAGAAAGCCAGACATTTGTTAGGGGTCAACTCATAGATGTGCACAGCCCTTCTCGGCAGTATTAGCATGACAGCATTTTTTTTACGGGAGCTTAGTGGGAACATGGTTGTGCTGATGACCCTCTGAAAACTTCGAGATTGAAGATGTCAAGAAGGGTTACATTTAGCTTCAACATCTGTAAGTCGCCTTCTGAAGAAAGAAATTTTTGACGGGAAAGGGAATTCCAAAGGATTGTGATTCTTGGAAGGGAGGATTAGAGATAGTCCTTAGTGCAGGGTCTGGGAAAAGATAGAACAAGAGGAAAGGATAGGAGGAAGGACAGTTTGTGTTATGGTAGATGTCTGTGAGTGGAAAGAGTTTACAACTAAATTGTTCAGAGAGATACTGTCAATTGTAGTAGAGATATACTGGATAGATAGATAGACAGAGATAGATAGATAAATAAAGATAGATAGAGATAGATAGATAGATAGATAGATAAATAGATAGATAGATAGAGAGAGAGAGAGAGAGAGAGAGAAAGAAAGATAGGGACAAAGAGAAAGGCAGGAGAAGGACGAAGAAAGAGAAAGAGAGAAAGACAGAGGGAAAAGTATGGGGAGAGAGAGAAAGCGAAAGAAACAGAAAAAAAAAACACAGATCGAGGGAGAGAGAAAGAGAAAGAGAGAGAGACAGAGGGAGAGAGTTTGATAAGAAAGAGAGAGAGAAAGAGAGTGATAGAGAAAGAGAGAAATAGATAGATAAATATAGAGGAAGAGAAAAGGGGAGGAAGACAGATAGAGAAAGAGAAAGAGAGAGACACAGAGAAAGACAAAGAAGGAAAACACAGAGTGAGACAGAGAGACATTGAGAAAAGCAGAGGGAGGGAGAGAGAGAGAGAGAGAGAGAGAAACAGAGAGAAAGAGAGAAACAGGGGGACAGAGAGGAAGATAGATAGACAGTGAGAAAGAAATGTAGCTAGAGACAGAGAGAAATGGATATATAAGTAGAGAGTGATAGAAAAGAGAGAAAAAGAAAGTCACAGAGAGAGAGACAGTGAGAGACAGAGAGAGATAGAGAGAGAGGGCAAGCGAGGCAGATAGAAAATCAGAGAGAGATACAGAAAGAAAGACAGATAGAGATAGAGATAGCTAGATAAAAGACAGATAGACATATAGATAGCTAGATAAAAGATAGATAGATAGATAAAGAGAGAGAGAGAAGAAAAGAAAGAAAAATAAATGGAGAGAGAGAGAGGGAGATAAAGTCACAGATAGAGACGGGCAGAAAGAAAGACGGAGAGAGATAGAGAGAAAGATGGAGAAAAAGATAGAGAACGAAAGATAGAAACAGAAAGATAGAAAGATAAAGAGACGAGAGAGAAAGAAAGGGAGAAAAAGAAAGAAAGAGAGTGGAACTCTCAGAGTTTGTTGTGAGTTGGTGAGTAAATCTTTAATATTTAGTTGCATCTATAAAGATAAATGCTAGTGAGTTAGTAAAACTAAGTATTTACAAATGTGATAAAAATTTGACTGACTGAGGTAACAGAACCTCTGTGATGTAAACTTTAACACGGTGTAACTCAATAGTTCCCAAACTTTTTCGAACTGCCGTCCCCTTGGTACTCACACCACATTCCAAGCGTCCCCTATCCCCACTCACCACCGCAAACATAAACCACTGGCAACAGCACATTCAAACCAATCGTATTTCACAAATAAAACTTGGCCCTATTAACCCATTATTTTGTTGATTTTACAACCTATTATTCTGGAAATAAAAAAAATTTCCCCTGAAAATAAATCATAATTTCTTCAAGTTTTATGTCTCTTTTCTTTGAAAATTACTTGAAACCACTGCTATTTTATTTTTATGCCTTCTTTCTTCTTTTTACGTTTTGTTTCTTTACTTAAGCAAATTTCAGTACATTGAGAATTGTTTAGCATACATCATTCTGTATACGATTATCTATCTGAATTTACAAAACGGCTAATTATAAGTAAGATACATGCGCACTCTCAGTATATGTAAACTAATTTTTGCATTATATATATATATATATATATATATATATATATAATGCAAAAGTTAGTTTACATATACGGTCATTTTTCACAGGAATTTTCAATGGCCGGATGACTGAAGAGATGTTGGCGTGGGCTCCCACCCTGGCATCCGAAACTCGGAAAGTGTCACATATTTTTACAGATAAATTCCTCTATTTGCATAATATCGAGGTCTCTTTCTTTCTTTTGTTGTCCTTCCTATCATATATATATATATATATATATATATATATATATATATATATATATATATATAATACAAAATGGGACAAGAACGCAAAGCATCCAGACAGTTAGGTGATACAAGAAAGGGACGAGGAAAGAAAACTCCGAATGACCTGTCCTTGTTTTCTTTGTATCGTCTATCTGGATGTTTTGTTCTCCCTTTCTTGTATCACCTAACTGTCTGGATTTTTTGCGTTCTTGTCCCATTTTGTATTATATATATATATGTATATTTTGTATACAATATCTAGCCCAAGCGGTTTCATTTGATATATATATATATATATATATATATATATATATATATATATATATCAAATGAAACCGCTTGGGCTAGATATACAAAATATACATAGGCGCAGGAGTGGCTGTGTGGTAAGAAGATTGCTTACTTACCACTGAGTTCCGGGTTCTGAGTAGATTTTGTAGACGGAAACTGAAAGAAGCCTGTCGTATGTAATATTATTATTGTTATCATTAACAGTTTTTTAGATTTACCGCTAATAATAATAATAATAATAATAATAATAATAATAATAATAATAATAATAATAATAATAATAATACCTATATGAATAGTCATTTGAATATGTGCTCATTTTTGTGTGTGTGTGTGTGTGTGTGTGTGTGTGTGTGTGTGTGTGTGTGTGTGTGTGTGTTTGTCTTTGTGGCTGTGTTTGTCCCCTCCCCTCACACATCACTGCTTGAGAACTGGTGTTGGTGTGTTTGCTTCTCAGTAATCTGGCAGTTCGGTAAAAGAGACCGATAGAATTAGTACTAGGCTTGAAAAATAAGTCCTGGTGTCGATTGGTTCAAGAAGGTGCTCCAGCAAGGCCGCAGTCAAACAACTGAAACAAATAAAAGAAAATTAAAAGAAAATATTTCGAGCGCAAAGGCTCTTCTATAAAATATGTTTCTGTTGTTGAATACTTGCGATAGAACAATGAGAGGGATATTGTTGGAAGCATTGCCTCAAGACCTTTGTCAAATGCATATGAATATTAGGTCTGTTATAGTTGTCTGAAACGGAAGGAGACAACAATGTAGTGTTAAAGATTGCACAGAGGCGGTTGAGCAATATTAACCCTTTAGCATTTAAACCGGCCATATCTGGCTAAAATAATCTACTTGTTTTATCTTCGAACTGACCAGATGTGGCCTCTCATACTTACCTTGCAATATTATTTCAGAAATAAACAATCATGTCATCGAAATCTCAAAGCTACAAAGCAATGCATGACTAATTCCAATCAATGTGAATTAAATAAGCATTACATTTGAATGCTAAAAGGTTAAGGGATTGAACGGGGGGAAATGCTAAATAAACTGAGGTTGTTAGATGAACGGGTAATGCAGAGTGAGGAAGTTTTGTTTCATACTGTTCACCTACGGACTACCTTGATTACAGATTTTAATTGGTTGCTTTAAAGGTTAGTTGACAAACGGATATGAACATCTTTTTTTTTCTCAAAACCAGTAAAAAGAGAACGCCTTCAAAGCCTACTGTTTCTTTACCAAGATTATAAATTCACATTTGCACCTATTGTTGTTGTTATTGGTGTGCTTGATCACGTTTCAAAGTATTTATGTGGTCATTTCCAAAAACTGGCGTTACTAGGTAAAGGAAGTGATCTTCAAACGTGCCATTTGCAAATTCAATCTATAAGCAAAGTAGTGAAAATATACAAGGTTTGTTTCTAAAATTCAACATGTAAATCTTTACCGCTGTTGCTATCTACATTCCGATGCGATGGTACTTAGTTTCTTTGTATCAGAAATAAAGCTACATCACTTCTTTAGATGAAGAATTCAAAAGATGAAAACAAAATATGTATGGATGTATATTCTCTTCTACTATTGTTTTGAAGTTTTTTGGTTTCTAACAAAGATAGAAAGCTTCTTCATTAGAATGTAGAATTTAAAAAAACTATCAAGTCGTCGAAAATCTAAAAATAACTAAAGGAAATAACTTCAATAAAAGTAGTTTAACGAAATATTTGAACAATATAGAGAATATAGATTGGTGTAGATAATGGACGTTAAAGCCGACAGATGAGGACAAAGAACATGTTTCCATCTTTATAAGACCTTCTTAGCGAAGTATATTCAAGTCTATTGTCAGTCTGCTAAATTATATACATATTTACAACTTATAGTCGTAAATATCTAAAACTATTATTGGTAGACATTGATTTGACATTGTTCCAGACGTAAGTATAGGATATTATCTCATAGTGATAGGCATATGTGGTTAATTTTATCTAAAACGTATACACTTTCTAGCTTAAATGTTAGTCGTTAAACGTAATTCTGAGGCTTCAGTGTAATGTATAATTTAGACTCATGTTGATAGATTAGGCAGTGGATAGAATATGAATGCACCCCGAGAAATAACATACATGGGCGATACGATCTAAAAAGAAAATTTAAAAACAAAATAATAAACTAATAAACAGTAAAGAGGCAAAAAAAAAAAAGGTGGGGAGTAAACAGAGTGCTTTCCAGGCAAAAATGTTTGATATTGTCTAAAAATCTTGATGGGTTAGTGTTCAGTCGTGAGTCGTTACGACCACATGCAATCAACAGAGATGTCAGCAGACGATAAGGACAAGAAACAAATAGAAATAAATAAATAAAATAAATCATTGATAGACAAATAAAAAAAAAATATAAACAATCGTTATTTTGTCGTCGAGATTTTCGATCACAAACCAGATCTAGACCAAAGATTAAGAATAAGGCCACGAGCGATTCTGACCTCAGATTGTACAAATTAATCCGAGACAAAGATAAATAGAAATGAAGGGAGTACAGAACAAAAATGGCGAACTCAATATAACGAAACAAATAGCATAACATGAGTTTGTGTGCGTGCGTGCGTGCATGTGTGTGTGTGTGTGTGTGAGTGTGTGTGTGTGTGTGTGTGTGTGTGTGTGTGTGTGTGTGTGCGCGTGCGTGCGTGTAAGTTCAAGGGGTGTTTGGTTTGACCTTTATTTAAATCAAACACTGTGTAGCTCTCTGAATATGCTGTAAGTGATTGACAGAGAGGAGAAATATGAAGGAGTGCATAAATGTCGTAGCAAGTGGAGTAGAGAGAGGGAGAGAGGGAGGCTGTAAATAACGATGAATATAGTTGCAAACAATGTATGCATTTGAGTGTGTGCGTCTGTATACACATCCATATATATGTATACATACATACATACATACATACATACATACATACATACATACATACATATATATATATATATATATATATATATATATATATATATGCATTTTATATATATATATATATTATATATATATTATATATTTATTATATATTATTATATATATATACATATATATATATATATATATATATATATATATATATATATATATATATATATATATATATATATATATATATGTATATATATATATATATATATATATATATATATATATATATAGGTGAGAAAGCTGGTATGTGAAAGCACGTGGTTGGATGTATAAAAGATAATAAGAGTGAAAAAACTACAGAAGGCTTGTGTTACATGGTTAAAGTATATATTTAAATTATGTTAGAAAAATGTTAGAAAAATGTTAGAAAAATGTTAGAAAAATACATATACACACACAACCACATACGCATAGGTATGTTTCAGCTAGAGATTAAGGCTATGCTTGGGCACCACCTTTCAGTGTCATTGAATTTTTTTTTTATGTATTGTTTCTGATGAAGTACCAAGTTAGACAGAACTGCTCTTCTTTGTGCCACGCCCTGCTGTGATGTGGGTTCATCTGGTATTTCTGATAAAGATTTGGCCAGAAGTTCTTTGAAGACCTTCACATCTACACCTCGCAAATTTCTGACGTTGTTTGGCAGAATTTCGAACAGTTGTAGACAGTTGAAACCCAACCTGCTACAGTAGTGGGTCCTTATTCTTGATGAAGAAGACAGGAGCTTTGGTACTATGGAGTGCCGTCCAGTTCGATGGTTGATATAGCTTTCAGTCCCAAAGCTGGGAAGCTAGACCTTCCAGGATTTTGCATATGAATTTCATTGCATATTTTTCACACCTTCTCTCTTGGGAGTAGAGCTTCACTTCTTTTAGCCGTTCTCCCAGTAGCTCTTCCGTTGCACCAAGTCAATCTTCTATGGATAGTGGCGGTGGTTTGCCACTAGTCTGACACTACGCGACGCTCACATATATGTATGTGTGACTGTGTGCGTGTTCTAGAACAGTGTTGACGATTGATAGCATGGCATATTGTAGCAATGGTGTCGGAAGGTCCAATTATTCCTTAATAACCAGCAGGTTTCATGTGGTTGGTGTGAACTTAGAAACAGGTGTTGTTGAAGATGCAACGAATGTCTCTACTTACTCAATGCTTTCTGTCCTCGTATCTTAATAATACCCAATAACCACTCCGGGTAGATTGTGCGAACTTGGAAACGGGTGTAGAAGATGCAATGAATTTTTTTGCACCCTTCTTTCATTTTACTTCCAACCATTATTTTTCAATTCAGCAATATTGTTCATGCGCACGCGCGTACACACACACACACACACACACACACACACACAGACACACACACAGACACACACACACACACACACAGACACACACACAGACACACACACACACACACTAAGTATAATATACCCCCTCCATTTCCATTATAAATCAATGAAAGTGTGATATAAACAATACTGCCAATGTATTTCATGGTGATGAGCTGAAGCAAGCTTAATGAAACTAATGTAGATTATATTAGGAAAAGTGGCCTTAATGGATCTCTTAGTTCTGTTCACGTATTTAAGATAATATTACTTTTTTTCCTTTTCTATTTCATTTTCGTTCACACACACATTCACGCACACACACACACACACACACACACACACACACACACACACACACACACTCATGCGCGCGCGTGCGAACACTTGAACATATATATATGTTATGTCTGACTCCTTTGTTTACTGATGAATGTGATTATATTTGTATTATTTTATTGCAGGTTTTGTATGTATGTGCGTCTAATAAAGAGAGAGAGAGAGAGAGAGCGAGAGAGAGAGAAAGAGAGAGAGAGAGAGAGAGAGAGAGAGCGAGAGAGAGTGATAGAGAGAGAGAGAGAGAGAGAGAGAGAGAAGGAGAATGATAGCGAATGGGAATGTGTGTGGGAGGAAGAGAGTGAGAAAGAAAGAAAGAAAGAATGAAAGCGAGAGGGAGCTAGAGAGACGGAAAAAGAAAATTTACGTGTTTGTGTCCATTCTATCCAGTGAATGAATTTATCAATAAAGTAATTTCTATGCATATGTGCGTTTGTCTTATCTATTGGGCTGCTTATTTCTGTCTGTCTGACATCTATCTATGGATAAGCTGATCGCTCTCATACTTTTTGTCTTTGTATTTAACTTTCAATATTGTTATATATGTTTTTGACATTATTTATCAAGCATTATACGATATAAAATGTGTTTATATACAAACATACATGCATACATACATATTTATATACATATATACAAACATACATATATGTGTGTGTGTATATGTGTATGAATGTATACACACACATTTATAAATACATATATATACACATATACATACATACATATGTATGTATGTATGTATGTATGTATATATATATATATATGTATATATATGTGTGTGTATGTGTGTGTGTGTGTGTATGTGAAGGCACGTGGCTTAGTGATTAGCATATTTGGTTCACGATCGTAAGGTCGTGAGTTCGATACTTGGCAGCGCATTGTGTCCTTAAGCGAGATGCGTTATTTCGCTTTGCTTCAGTTCAGCTGGCAAAAATGAGTTTAACCTGTATCACAAAGAGGCAACCTTGTAACTTGCTGTGTCACGTTGAATCTCCATGAGAACTACTTTAAAAGTAACGCTTGTCTGCGGAGTGCTCAACCACTTGCATGTTAATTTCACGAGCAGGGTGTTCGCTGATAGGATCAAGTGGAGCACTTGCCGTCGTAACCGACGGAGTACCTTCTATAGGACATTCCGATAAGTAGATTATCTCCCTTGGCTAGGCAGCTCTCCGTGCAGACAATTGTATTTCCGCGGACTCCCCGCGCCATTGTTGTTGTGTGTCACATCATATCATGAATATTAAGCAGCTCGAATTAAAGAATTATTTGCGATTACATGGACAGTATGTTACTGGAAAAAAGGCGGATTTGGTTGAAAGGTTAAAAGGTATTAAAATTCTTTCGATAAAGAACGTCAATGAATTAAAATCAACAGACGAGAAGTGTGCTTCAGACCGGAATAAGCAGAAACTTGTATCTACCTGATTCTTATGTGAAGAAATCAGATTGGGCTAAAAATCTTCATGAGTTGCCGAATTTTACGGATAATGACGTTTACAACTACCTCGTGCTACGGATGAAGGCAAAGCGACAGTTAAGGAGTGGCATATTTTACCATGACAGACACGTCCACAGCATTGAATATCACGATGTTACCGAAAACTACTCTCACTGCATTGTCCGGTGTCTGGTAATCACGTCAATACTAATATCTAACAGAAAGAACAATCCCGATCACAGAGTGCGGGTAATTATGTCAAAGGTTACTGGCAATGTGCATTCAGCTGATTGCAACAGCGCAGCAGGGAAAGAGCCTGTTTAATTATTTTTACTTTTTTCCCTTGTATAACAAATTGTATTTTTCATGTAAGTAAATAAATGTATAATTAAAACAATAAATATTAAATAAATGAGACTTAATTTTGAATATTTCTTTTTATCCCTATCATATTTATCAAATACAAATGCACAGTCACATACACACATCTCTGAAGTTTATCTAATAAACGGATGGCAAGGGGTGATCTCTCGATGGAACATTAGAATTCACGAAATCCTGGGAACAAATCTGTCTCCTTGCAGTATAAACAAAGTCTTTCCTCATAAGTCTCGATCTCTGAAGCCAAATATGACGGAAAGCGACGTTTGCAGAATATCTATGAAGTGAAATGACTTGGGCGTCTACATTCTTCCCTCTATAAGTGCTGCATATACAAGAGTATTTGCACGATTTCTTCGGAGACATCACATTAACCGGTCATACAGCCTGTGAGTCGGTAGTCCGCGGAAGTAGAAGCAAGTCACATATGGGAGTGTTCCAATCAGGGGTGGATAACTACCTTATCGGAATGGCCCATGATGTACATTCTGAGAAATGTGGAACACACACACACACACACACACACACACACACACACACACACACACACACACACACACACACACACACACACACACATATATATATATGTATATCCGATGGGCTTCTTTCAGTTTCCGTCTACTAAATCCACTCACAAGGCTTTGGTGGGCCCGAGGCTATAGTAGAAGACACCTGCCCAAGGTTCCATACAGTGGGACTGAACCTGGAACCATGTGGTTAGTAACCAAGCTACTTACCACATAGTCACTCCCGCGCTTATATATAATTGAAATTTACAGAAAAAGAAAGGACGAAGATAGGTGTATGAACAACAAGTAGATGTATTAGTTTGACGCTCGGGAAAGTGAGCAAGTCTTTTATGTTTCGTGCCTTCGCTCTTCAACAGAAAGGAATAAGAGATCTACAGAGAGAGAATGAAAAATTTGTGAGTTTAGCGGTAAAGCATGGCGACTAGTTTGAACGAAAAAAAGGTTTGGCAGGAGAGGTAGAAAGAAGGGGAGATAATAAAGTATTGGTGATCCCAATACGAAGTTGCGCGTGCTTATGTGTGTATGTGAGAATGTGTGCGTATGTGTGTGTGGATAGGGGTTAGTGACTTTGACGCGTGTGTGTGTGTGTGTGTGTGCGTCTGTAACGTGTGGGTGTGTGGATGATGGTGTGTGGGTGTGTAGATGATGGTGTGAGGGTCTGCAGATGATGGTGTGCTGGTGTGCAGATGACGGTGTGTAAACTGGTGTTGACTGGTATGATGTATGGTGGTGTGGTGGTGTGGTGTGGTATGGTGTGGGAATGTGGGGTGGAGGTCTGCGGGAGTTGGGTGTGGGGTGTGGGTGGAGGGTATCAATGAAGAGAGAACGTGGGTAGGAGTGAAGAAAGGAAGTAGGTGTCAAAGGAAGAGAGGAGAGGTGGGTAGGAGTGAAGATAGGAAGTAGGTGTCAGATGAAGAGAGGAGAGGAGGGGTGTTATGTGAAAAGAGGAGGGGCGTTGAGCCCACGTGACGCAAAGGAGCGAAGAGAAGAGATCAATTTCTGTTCACGGCGAAGGCGGGAGTCCGGATGGCCCCTGTGCAAAGACAATCCGATCGCAGACAGGTGTTGTAGTGAATGACCGGTAGAGCGGAAATGGCGCGAGACCGGGGTGTCACTGCCAAATCAGATGTCTCAGAGGTGCTCCGCGAACCGGTCAGCCAAGCGCCGTCCCGTTTGACGGATGTACAGAGAAGCGCAGAAGTGCAGGTAAAGGAGTCGATGATATGATAGGGACGATTAGGGGTGCCTGTGAGGATGGTGGTGCTGGAGAAGTAGGGGCAAGTGTGATAGCGTGGGCGGGAGCAGGGGAACGAGCCCGGTTGGAAGGTCGGGTGAGGGAAGAAACTGTGGACCAGGAGGTCACACAGGTTGTGGGCTCGTTTGAAGGGAGAAGGGACAGGTTGGGGAAGATGTGTGAGGTGAAGGAGTCGGACTGGAGTCGCTGAAAAGCTCAGAAGATGGTGCATTGAAGGGGCAGGGGAGGGGAAACGAGATACGGGTCACAGCGGGGTGGGGTGGGGAAAGAGAGCAGAGGCACGGTCCACAGAACGTTCGCTGGAAAGGGCTGTGTGGATAGTGGTGAGGGGATATTCACGAAGGATAAAGCGGCCAGCCATGAGTTGAGACTGAGTCTCAAAGTCATGGTTGCCACCGCAGAGCCTGCGCAGACGGAAGAATTGTGATTAGGGGATGGAGTGCTTGGTGTGAGTAGGGTGGGAGGAGGATATATATATCTAGAATTCATGGTCTTCGGACATTTTTAAGTATGCTGACCACTAGTTGAAATTGATATTAATTATAATATCAATTTAAAAACATATATATATGTTTTTAAATGGCTTATAAACACCTTCCATACTGCAATTGTTTTTGTTTCAGCACACGATCTCAGATCAGGTCACTTGCTATGCAAGTACATCTCTGTAATATATATATATATATATATATATATATATATATATATATATATAATTTTGATAATTATAATCATGGATCAGCTAAGTGCCTCGCCACGTACTGAATTAGAAATAGATGCTAATGTCTTTTCAACTACCATAAAAAAATCTCCGAGACAATAACACACTTTTTTATGTATATAATTATAGAATATTTTGCATAATTCACCTATGTATGTATGTATGTATGTATGTATTAATGTATGTATGTATGTATATATGTATGCATGTATATATATATATGTATGTATGCAAGTGTGTGTATGCATATGCGTGTGAGCGTGTGTGCGTGCGTGCGTTTGCATAAGTGCGTGTATACCTCTGTCTCCTTGTGTATGCATGTCTGAGTGTGTGTGTGTGTTTTGCAACTATGTACCGTATATATATATGAATGCATGTATATATATATAAATATATATATATATATATATATGTATATGTGTGTATGTATGTGTGTATATATGTATATATATATATATGTATATATATATATATATATATATATATATATATATATATATATATATATATATATATATATATATATATATATATACATATATATATATATATATATATATATATTTATATATATATACATGCATTCATATATATATACGGTACATAGTTGTGAGGGATTGACCGTTGACTGAACACTATTCAATTTTTTTTCTCCGTGCTTTTCTCCTTGTCTCCGTATTCTTTCTGTTGAAGAGCGTAGCTCGAAACGTCAAAGACTTTCCGTATTCCCGAGCGTCATACTAATATATCCTTTTGTTATTTACACCACCTGTCCTCGTCTGTTGTTATTATTTGTATATTCTCCCATATATATATATATATATATATATATATATTCTCACACAAACACATCCAAACTAATATAACTGTATGGAGGCATATAGATTACTATATAAGCAGTAGGTAAGTAGGTAGATAGATAAGTAGGTAGGTAGAGCGATACATAGATGATGCAGTCATTGTTCTTTCATTATCGGGTTGGACAGTCTCCTGGTGTGTCGGTTGGCTGGCTGGTTTGTCGGCCGGTTGGTTGGTTGGCTGGCTGGCTGGCTGGTTGGTTGGTTGGTTGGTCTGCTTTTACGACGTAAGCAGTCAAGCATGATGTATATATTCATATACTCTGTTGAAAGTAAAATACAAAAATACAAGGAAAAAAAAAAATCCCTCTTCCTCCAAACAACAACAAGAACAACGACAACAACAAAAACCAACAAAGAAACGTAGGAAACACAAACGCTGCAAAGAAAGAAGCGACTAAGAATAACACCACCACCACTACCACCGCCACCATCAATAATAGTAACAACAACAATAATAACGGCGCCAAGTCCTGTTGACACACACTGCTTTGTTCTGAGGGACTTTTAATCTGGAATCAATAGTTGCACATGGAAGTCCAACTTCAGCAAAAATAGAAAAAAAACATAAAGAAGTCCTGTGCAGAATCTAGCTTTGATATTATTTGTTGTACAGGGTTTTTACTCTTTATAAGATGACACACTTCGTTTGTCATACATACATACATCGTTTGTCATTACATAGACACAGACACACACACACACACACAAACATATACATTGTGTGTATGCGTATGTGTGTGTGTGTGTGGTAGTGTGTGTAGCTATTGTATGGCTGAAAGGTTAAAAAGTCGCTTCGCGATCTCGTGTTCAATCCGACTGTGTTGCGTATTGGACAAGTGTTATTTCGTTCCGTCTTCGGACCGACTCAAACTTCATAAGTGGATCTGAAACTGACAGAAAGTATCTGAGAGCCTTACGAAATCAATCACAACCGCCATTCAAAAG
>NC_142938.1:47996813-48009313 GCF_046866305.1 Octopus bimaculoides | reverse complement strand
CTGATGCCGCTGCCGACAAAGCGAGTCGTCAATATACATCTAAGCTATGATATCAATATCAAAACAATTATGATATCGCTCCTTTATAATAACACTTGAGTTATCATTACAGGGTATTTGTATAGAAAAGCAGGGATTCTTGGACAGACAGTGCAGTGTCTTTTGATGTAAGTGTTTTATGGGCACCAAATTTCTGTTTCGTGTTCAAATCAGACTCAACCGGATTCAAATATCGTCATATGTTATAAGGAATGACTACAATAAAAATCAAATACACCCCCACCACACACATATATACACACACAAACACATCTACATATATTCATGCATACATACATGCGTGCATACATACATGCATACATGCATGCATAATACATACATGCATACATACATACATACATACATACATACGTACATATATAGTAAATATATGTATATATATATATATATAGTATATATAAATCACAGTATGTGTGTATAATTTCCACAATTCTCAACCGATTTTCACCAAACTTTATACACACATTATTTATGTCCCAAGGATGGTCATGCACTAAACATTTTGCTCAGAGCTCCCATGTAAATGGACATAGTTTTTTGTTAGTTTATGTGCTGGCTATTTGGGAAGACAGAATAAATGGGCTTTCGTTAGCTTATCTCTCCGAAAAAAAAAAAAAAAGATCCCTTTGCTGTTGAAAAAAATAAACTCGCAGTGTAAACATAACAGACCAGATATTGTTGTTAGGGACAAGGAAGAAAAAGTTTGTACTGTCGTAGAAGTCAGCTGTCGAGATGATGTGAATATCTCTTCGAAAGTTAAAGAGAAAGGAAATAACAATGGACAACTGCTTTGAAGCCACCAGTTTCTATATCCAGATTATAAATTCACATTTATACCAATAATAATCGACGCACTTAATTTTGTGAGTAAATGCCTAAGTGACAATACGGATGAGCTTGGATTCTCAGAAAAAGAAATCAACCACATTATAAATATAATCTATAAGCGGAAAGGTAACTCAATGCAAATCTTCTCCCAAGTTTAAAATGTGACATTGCGCTTGTTATCTACTTTCCAACGATGCAGGTTTATGCCTTTGTTAGAAACCAGCTCCTTCCTCAAGGGAAGAATTTAAATATTTAAAAATAGAAGAGAGCATTCATTCATTCATTCATTCATTCATACATACATACATACATACGTCCGACTGTTTCTCTATTGACAAGAAATACAGAAGTGAAACTGATTGATAACATACATACATACATACATACATACATGAGGCATGTTGTGGTGGCGAGAACTATCTGGAACAAGACAACAAAAAGGCGAATTTGTCTATATTGGGACCAATGAGCTAAATGAATATTGGAGGAACTTATTAAAATATTTAAACAGCGACCAAGTTGAAATACAACCGACTAGATATTGTTGTGTGGTACCACATAGAAAAGATATGTTCTGTTGTGGAAATCAGCTGCCATTTAGACACCAATATGGTTAAAAAATACAAGAGAAAGAGGACATCTATGGGCCATTGATAAGGAGTTTGCAAATCCAGTATCCCAGATACATTTTCAGTTTCATACCTATTATAATTGGAGCAACAAGATACATACCCCTCCCCCCGTCTGGAGCAAAGTATGGATGAATTTTGGAGATTGGGGAGGGAACGCAAATCCTTAATTCACACACTACAAATGATCACAATATCTGGGCCTGTAAAAATCTGCAAGATCTTAAGATTTAAAGGATGATGGTTTAAAACAAGATACTTCACTACCTTCCTACTAAGTAGGTGGCCGGTCAAAATTTATAATCGATTAAAAAAGAGAGAGAACATGCATGCATGCATACATACATACATGCATACATACATACATGCATACAAGTGTCTGAATGAGAGACAAAGCAATGTGAAGGCACAAAAATCAGAGACGCTTACAGAGACATATTACCATAAGTAAACATACACGCAACCATTTAAGCAAATACAAATATATATCAGGAGATAAACAATTAGTTTTAAATCTCTGAGCGAGAAATAAGTAGTAACAGTACTACAGGGTAAAGTCTGTTAGCCAATATAAAGTGGCAGTCCTGGTTAGGACGACGTCACTACCTTTTTTTAGCCCCAGGAAAACGTGTGTGTGTGCGTGTGTATATATATATATATATATATATATATACACTCTTACTCTTTACTTGTTTCAGTCAGTTGACTGTGGCCATGCTGGAGCACCGCCTTTTAGTCGAGCAAATCGACCCCAGGACTTATTCTTTGTAAGCCTAGTACTTATTCTATCGGTCTATTTTTGCCGAACCGCTAGGTGACGGGGACATAAACACACCAGCATCAGTTGTCAAGCAATGCTAGGGGGGACAAACACAGACACACAAACACACACACATATACAATTATATATATATATATATATATATATATATATATATATATATATATATATATATATATATATATATATATATATACATATATACGACGGGCTTCTTTCAGTTTTCCGTCTACCAAATACACTCACACATCTTCACACACCTATATACATATATTACCCATTAGATATATACGTTCAAACGCCCAATTGCTTTACATTTCGTGTGTTCAGTTTTCAAACTCTTTGTTTAACAGAATCCCTGGAAGATGTGCGCGTCGGTCGGCCCAAGCACGTGTGCGTGTGTACACACATTTGGTTTACACTATGTGTATGTGTGTGTATGTAGGCGAATATGTGTGAGTGTGTGTGCCTGTGTGTGTGTGTGTGTGTGATAGAGGGAGAGAGAATATGCATGCATCTATGGATGTGAGTAAGCGAGTACGCGGCGCTGTATTTGTGTCTATTCGCGCGCATCAAGGGAACAAAATTGTATGAACTGCACGGAGTCTTCGCCAGAGCAGGTGCCCGCTGCTGAAGCGTTCTTTCCAGTCGCACCTGTTGTTGTCATGGTGACGCGTTAGGAAACATTCGAGCTACTCTACGCTGTCTGGCTGCCTTGTTTGTATCAAATTTGATGTCTTTGTACCTCATCGTTCCCAGACACGCGCACACACACACACTCACATACTCAGGCGCGCGTTAATACAGGTGAAAGGTGGTGGATAAAAGAAATGTATAAAGCGATATATGTCTATTTACATACTTATATATACATACTTATACTCTAGCCCTCTCTATCTCTCTCTCTCTCTCTCTCTCTCTCTCTCTCTCTCTCACACACACACACACAAATAGGTGTGTATATATATATATATATATAATACAAAGAATATGTATGCATGTATACCCACATATATGTACATACTTACATCTACATGTGTATATAGATGCATATCAGGATACATGACGTTAGAAAAATGAACTACAGACAACGGAACGAACACATAGGAAAACAGATAGCCACTTGGAATTAATCCTTCGTCAGCTGCCTCTATTCTAACTAGACGTTTCGAAGATATATATATATATATATATATATATATATATATATATATATATATATATATATATATATATATATACAGTAAGTACGTATATGCGTGTGAATGTTTACTTGCATCTAACTACATACACATATATACATACGTACCTATATGTGTGTGTGTGTGTGTGCGCGTGTTCGTACGTATGTTTATGTGTCCGTGTATGTAGTTCGATGCAAGAATATATATTTGTGTGTGTGTGTATCTGTTTGGTGTGTGTGTATGTGTGTGCGTGTATGTTTGTGTGTGTACATGCATACGGTGCATGCATACATACAAGCAAGTATATGTCTGTACTCGCATAGGCACATAATTGTTTCTATGAGTGTGTTTATGTTTGTAAATATATATATATATGTATGCGTATGTGTAAATATACATACACAAACATACACATACACACAAATGCGCGCGCGCACACACACACAAATATATATAATTGATGAGGGGAACGGAAAATGGATTTGGTACAAATCTTTATTCATCGCGACGATCGTTTAGACCCACCCTACATGTGTTTCTTACGGGTAGGATATTGTGCATCTAGTTGTGTTGCATCAATTAGTGCAATCTGTGTCTCCTCAGATGTTTGGTATACCAAAGGGTGAATGTGCTTTAATCGACATACTAACAGACATATGCCAAAAGTCCAAATAATTACACACACACACACACACACATATATATGTATATGAATTTACGTCACAATATATGGATTCAACTAATTTTTATGAGTACATAAAAAAGCTCCTTAATATATCATTCTACAAAACATATTAAAAATATAGAACGATACAATAGAAACACATAATAAGTGACATAACTCACCAAGGTGCCAGTGGAGCTGAACCCACAACCATGTAGTTGGTAAGCAAGCTACTTACCACACAGCCACTCCTGTGCCTATAGCCACTCCTGCGCCTATGTATATATATTACAAATATACACTGTGTTTCTATATATATATATATATTACAAAGTTATATCTTTGAACTTCTAAGTTTTCATGTTGATATCAATTCCTATGTTTCGTAAACATTGTCTCTTAGAACTTTTACTTTAGTTTCACTTGGTTTTTATTTTTCTCTACCTTTACGATCTTTTATTTTCTAGGTTAATAATGATAAATATACG
This sequence comes from Octopus bimaculoides, assembly GCF_046866305.1. Lineage (NCBI taxonomy): Eukaryota > Metazoa > Mollusca > Cephalopoda > Octopoda > Octopodidae > Octopus > Octopus bimaculoides. The sequence continues at coordinate 48,004,679 of NC_142938.1, read as the reverse complement.
ATTTTCCTTTTCTTATAGCAACATTATCTGCTTGTTACTTTTTAATATCTTAGTAAATTTCCATTCCATTCTTTTGAAAACCATCTTATAAATTTTTATTAATTTTACTCTTATTATCTTTCAAATTAAAAAAACTTCTTTTAAAAATTGACTCTACGTTTTTGAAAAGTTATGTTGAGATATTTTTAACATGGATTTCTTTTAACCCGAAGAGATTACTTAATGTCTACATTATTCTTTTATTCTTTTAATTGTTTCTGTCATTAAACTGCGGCCATGCTGGAGCACTGCTTTAAAGAAATCGACTCCAGGACATATTCTTTGTAAGATACCAACATCAGTTGTCAAACGATGACAGACAAACACAGACACACACACATACACGACAAGCTTCTTTCAGCTTCCGCCTACTAAATCCACTCACAAGGTTTTGGTCAACCCGCGCCTATAGTAGAAAACACTTGCCCAAGGTGCCACTCAGTCGGACTGAACCCGGAACCATGTGGCTGGGAAGTTAGCTTTTTACCGCATAGCCATGCCTGCGATCATAGCTGCACCCTCGTTACACGAGAAAAGCCATTGCCAGAAAACTTGCTGAAATGATTCATTATTGATGCCGTGTGATGTCCTTATATGACTTTTAAGCCCAGCTAAACTTTTACACATTTTATTACATACCGGATAACTGTGCTGGCTGGCAGGAGAAACAGGTGCCACCATATGCACTCTCTTAACATGTTTTTTTCAGACCTCCAGCTGAGAGGCACACCCTTCCACACTTTACACATGTTCTGCTGTGAATTTTAATAGCCATATCACTGTTTATCATGGGTCGATTCCTGTGAGATTTTTGATGGATCACCAGGCCTGCACGACTCAAACACCTCCTTCCACAAGCCACACACACAAAAAGCAACGCTCTCTCACCTTCCACAGGTTACCTCCTTCTAAGCCACATCCTAATTCTCTCATACTTCACTCTCCCTCTCTCAAAAATGCTAGTTCTGAAATCTCCCTAAGGGATCAACGCAGTAGTTGTACTGGCAAGTAATATTCGTAGTCACTTCAACATATTTGTTCGAACAGACTCTACTGCGATTTTTTAACCCCAAGAGGACGTCTCCTCTAGCTGGTTAACGATATAAAGCTCTGCATCGTTAATCAGCTAGAGAAGCTGGGTACAGATATTACTTATAGATATATATTAATGCAGACATATAATTTATTACTTATTATTAAATATAATTTAAAAAAAATATAAGTACATGTTTATTAAGCTGCGAAACAATTGTTGTTAAATAAGAATTTCCAATGATAAAATAAATTTATCATAGTATGTTTCTCTCGTTATATCGTCGCTTACGACGTCGAGGGTTCGAGTTGATTCGATCAACGGAACAGCCTGCTCGTGAAATTAACGTGCAAGTGGCTGAGCACTCCACAGACGCGTGTACCCTTAACGTAGTTCTCGGTGGATATTCAGCGTGACACAGTGTGACAAGGCTGCCCCTTTGAATTACAGGCACAACAGAAACAGGAAGTAAAAGTGAGAGAAAGTTGTGGTGAAAGAGTACAGCAGGGTTCGCCACCATCCCTTGCCGGAGCCTCGTGGAGCTTTAGGTGTGTTCGCTGAACAAACACTCACAACGCCCGGTCTGGGAATCGAAACCGCGAGTCCGCTGCCCTAAACACTGGGCCATTGCGCCTCCACTTCTATATATATATATATATATATATATACACACACATACACACAGAGCAATCCCTCAATCCGTCGTGAAGTAGAAACAGTACTGTATATTCTTAAAATCATTTTTATAATTTGTATACGTTAATTTTATGTATGTGTGTGTATATATGTAGGTATGTATGAATATGTTCCTGTCTTCATGTTTGTGCTTGACTAAACCATTCAAAGCCATGCCCCAGCATGGTCGCAGTCCAATGACTAAAACAAGTAAAGGATTAAAAAGTAAATGAACTACAGTAATCCCTCGACTATCGCGGGTTTTGCGTTCCAAAACCCCGCCGCGATAGGTAAAAATCCGCGAGTTAGAAACAGTGCTGTACAGTATTTAAAAAAAAATTATTTTTATAATTTGTATATATATATATTTTATTATAAATGCAAAACACCACAGAGGAATCGACGTAAGCTTAAATAATAAACCGCGATAGGTGAACCGCGATAGGTGAACCGCGATATGGCGAGGGATTAGTGTATACATATTCGCGTTTGTATTGTACATATAAATGTAATTTTACCAATGCGCACGACCAGACCAATTATCGTATGAAGGGTTTAGACATCAGCAATAAGTGCACCATTACAACAACGGACTTCATAGTCTGTTGGCATAGTATTTCATCATTCCGAAATCTGATCCTACTGTCCACATCCTTATGTCGAAGTTCTTAAAAGGAGAATCGGTGCCAATATACTTGCGTTGATTCAAACGAGTAACATCTTGCGTTTGTGTGCGCATGTGTTGGTAAATAGATCGTCAGATAGATATACATGTATGTATGTATGTATGTATGTATGTATGTATGTATGTATGTATGTATGTATGTACGTACGTATGATGTATGTATATATGTATGTATGTACATAAATACAAGCATGCATACATACATACATACATACATACATATGCGTATATGTATACTCTTTTACTCCTTTTCTTGTACCTGTCATTTGACTGCGGCCATGCTGGAGTACCGCCTTAAAGGATTTTAGTCGAAGTAATTGACTCCAGGACTTTTTATTTGTAACCCTAGTAATTATTGAATCGGTCCCTTTTGTCGAACTGCTAGCTTACGGTGACATAAACACACCAGCATCAGTTGTCAAACGATGGCGGGAGACTAAGACACAAACACACACACACACACACACACATGCAGGGTGCGATGTCACCGTTTTATATCTTTTATTTTACACATGTACATTGTTTGTTTTTGATTTTGTCGACTACACAGAATAGCAGGGTCAGTTGGGCACTGTTTGTAAGGAAAACAGCACCATGACGCAATTCACTCTATCAGAAATTTGGAAACGACATGCCTTAGACTCAACAAGGAGGCCTACATCAAGTGCATGGAGGAGGTAGTGTTGCCCTGGGTCAAGAGGGTGGCTGCTGGAAGACCCTATGTCCGGCAACAAGACTTTGCACCATGCCACACAAGCAGGAGAACTCAGTCATGGCTGTCACACAATTTCTGCGATCACATCACCCCTAACATCTGGCCACCTAACCTCCCAGACTGCAACCACCGCTTGATTATTATGTGTGGGGCGCAATTGAGTGAGAGACCAACAGAACTCCTTGTAACACCAAAGATGAACTGAAAGCAAAAGTTATGGCAACATTCACTAACTTAAGCTAGGAGACCGTTCAGAAGAGTTGCAGGAGATTCCGAAGTCGTCTGGAGGTTGTAGTTGAAGCTAATGGCGATTTTATTGAATAACTTTACTGTTTAGTATTTCAAGATATTTTTATGTAATTTTGGTAATTATATCTGTTAAAATGTAATTTAGACGACAGTTTATTTATCACACACTGGAGAAACAGGGCGACGCCTTGGGGATCGCTTTAGCGAACACATCAGAAACATAATGCTATACTGTCGCCACCCACTTCAACACTGTATATGAAAATTAAAGGTATATAATTAAAGGTAAAACTATAAAAATTAAAGGTAAAACTATAAAACACTATAAAAGAAATTCAGGAAGATCTTTGATCTCTAATTGCAAGAAGTAAATAAATCTATTTACGACAAAATTAAAACTAGAATATTGAGTCAAAAGCAACTTTACAAATGAACGTTGTAAAAGCAATGCAATTTAAAAGATTACATGACACGAAATAAGGTTATATTGTAAAGGATTGTTAAGTTTATCCATACAAAATTTTGCAGGCGTGGCTCTATGGGCGCAGGTGTAGGAATGTGGTAATAAGTTTGGTCCCCAACCTTGGGCAAGTATCGTCTACTACAGCTATTGGCCAACCAATGCATTGTGAGTGGATTTTGTTGACGGAAACTGAGAGAAGCCCATCGTGTGCATATTATATATATATATATATATATATAAGATACGAGGAAGTTTCGTCAGAGTGACACATATGTCTCTTTCTGTATCTATGTGTGTATGTGCTTGTGCTTGTGTTTTGTTCCACACCACCGCATGACAGCCAGTGCTTGTTTGTTTATAGTCCCGTAACTTAACAATTCGGCACTAGAGGTCGATAGCATAAGTAATAGATTTAGATAAAAAAAAAGTACTGGGGTCATTCGACTTAAACCCTTCAAAGCGGTTCCCCACCATGACCGCAGATCAGTGACCAAAATCTGGAACAAGTAAAAGATAATAGGGAATTTAAGAATTCTAAATCCACGATTTATTCGGGGATTTATTCTGGGTGAGAGTTACATCTAAAAATCCTGACTCCGTCTTCAGGATCGCAATAATTGTTTCTGACTCCAGCTGTGATTCCACAACCATGCTGAATATTTCCTTATAAATTTGTGATCTAAAATCGATATAAAATACCGATTTCACTGTCCTCACTAGCTTTTAAATATGAAAAATAGAGGGCAGTGTAGTAGTTAAACCATTGATTTTTATAGAAGTTCAGTTTTATCTGTGTGGTTAAGAAATTCCGTTTTCAACCACGTGCTGACGGATTCAGTCCCACTGCGCGACAGCGTGTGCAAGCGTCTTCTGCTATAGCCCTGGGCTGATGAAAGCCTTGTGAATAGATTTGGTAGATGGAAACTGAAAGAAGCCCGTCATATGTACACACATATATATCGTTTAAATTTGTTTATGGAAAACGTTTTGAATATGCAAATGAAGCTCCTATTCCATTATACCATAACTCAACCAACCTTCGCACCGGTCGAAAGGGATAAACATCCTTCTGGTAAACATTCATTAATTTTATATCACCTGAAGAAATGAATCCACGATGATCATCTACTCGATGCCCACGGATGCTACGGGCTAAACTGCAGTTATCCAAGGAATACGGACTGTGCTCTTAAGAGATATGTGATTTGTTGAAACGCGTGTAGCGATGCATCATATGTTTATAAATGCCATCCAAGTATTATTGTTATTATTACTATATATATAATAAAATGAAAAAATAGAGAGGTAATTAATCAATTATCATTTATTAATTAAAAAATTGACAAACATCCCTTACAGCTGTTTCAATTCCAGACCTTCAGTAAATCAATTAATTAAATTAAGAATCATTTGTAAGTCGAATCTCTCCAGAGGTAGTTAAAGATATACAAAATACCTGTTCAATTTCTGCATGTTGAAAAAACGGCTGCAAACCATTAACTAACCTGTTTTGTATATCTTTAACTACCTCTGAAGAGATTCTACTTTCAAATTAATTTTTGATTTAATTAATTATTTTACTGAAGGTCTGGAATTGAAACAGCTGTAAGGGATGTTTGTCAATTTTTTAATTAATAAATAATAATTTATTAATTACCTCTCTATTTTCTCATTTTATTATGATGAATAAATATATATAAACCACGGTTTATATAGTTACCTTGCAGTTGAGTATTAACTGTAATGTTCAATATTCTTTGTATAGGTAACTAACCAGTACTTTCATAGGATTTTGCTATCCCTGAATGAGGTTTGTAACCTTTATTTGTGCTTATATATATATATATATGTGTGTGTGTGTGTGTGTGTGTGCGTGTGTGTGTACACAGGAGTATGGTGAGACAGACAGGAAAGTAGAAGTCAAAATATGAGTATATGTATATTTCTATTAATATTTAGCAGACGTAGCAGATTGACTCAAGGTCCGAGAGTTTTGTGTGTTGGTACTTATCACTTGATAAGTGCTAACGCACGAAACTCTCAGGTCTTGAGACACTCTGTTACTTCTGCTAAATATCAATATATATATATATATGTATATATATACATATGTATATATATATATATATATATATATATATATATATAAATATATATATATATATATATATATATATATATATATATATATATATATATATATATATATATATATATATATATATGTACGTATGTATGTATGTATATATACATACATACAGTGTACATTTAAACACATAAGAGAGATGTCCATAATAGGACATCTAACCCGCTAGAAGGAACAGTCAAACTCCAAACCACAATTAGAGATAATTTCGAAAGGGAATGAAAAATAAAAAAACATTTACCATCTATTTCCTGAACCATGATTTCAAGCTATTTTCAGCAAAATAAAATAATTTGCTAGGCCAGCTATCGTCAGCAGGAAAGCCAAGATTAACATATAAACACGAGGCAATACATAGAACATGCCTCTTCGTGCTTATATGTTATAATTTATCATATCTACCGCGCATGGCCGGTTTTCTTATCGATAGCAAATACAAAAAATGCCGATTTACCTTCCAGAAATTAGTCAAAAAATCATTATATATATATATATATATATATATATATATATATATATATATATATATATATACATACATACATACATACATATATATATATATATATACACATATATATTATACATATGCATACATACCTACCTACATACATACATACAGCTTTGTGTGTGTCTGTGTGTTAATGTGTAGGTGCGTATGTGCCCCCCATCGCTTGAAAATTAGTGTTGTTTCGTTTACGTCCCTGTAACATATTGCTTAGACAAAATAATCCGATAGAATAAGTACCAGTCTTTAAAAATTAAGACTCGGAGTCGACACAATAAATGCAGACGTTGGTTTGTTCGAGTAAACCTTTGAATACATGCCCCAAGATAGCCGTAGTCTAAGGGCTGATACAAGTAAAAGATAATGATTGGTTTCGATCAATCCCAATATCGATCAATATCGATGAATCCCACTATAGGCACAAGGCCTGAAATTTGGTGGGAGGAGACCAGTCGATGACATCGACCTCAGTGTTTCAATGGTACTTAATTTATCGGGCTCGGAAAGATGAAAGGCAAAGTCAACCTCGGCGGTATTTGAACTCAGAACGTAGAGACAGGCGAAATACCACGTAAGCATTTTCCCCGGCATGCTAACGATTCTGCCAGCTCGCCACCTTCCATCAACCCCCCCCAAGATCGCTAAAATAAGTATTAGTATCGTACTGCTATCGGTTCAGTAGTGTATGGACTTCCACTATAAATAATCCTTTCTACTGTGGAGGCGCAATGGTCCAGTGGTTAGGGCATCGGACTCGCGGTCATAGGACCGCGGTTTCGATTCCCAGACCGGGCGTTGTGAGTGTTTATTGAGCGAAAACACCTAAAGCTTCACGAGGCTCCGGTAAGGGATGGTGGCGAACTCTGCTGTACTCCTTCACCGCAACTTTCTCTCACTCTTACTTCCTGTTTCTGTTGTGCCTTGTAATTTAAAGGGTCAGCCTTGTAACGCTGAATATCCCCGAGAACTACGTTAAGGGTACACGTGTCTGTGGAGTGCTCAGTCACTTGCACGTTAATTTCACGAGCAGGCTGTTCGGTTGATCGGATCAACTGGAACCCTCGACGTCGAAAGCGACGGAGTGCCAACAACAACAATTCTTTCTACTATAGGCAAAATGCCTGGAATTTTGTGGGAGGGAGGTAGTCAGTTACATCGACCTCACTTCTTAACTAACACTTACCTTATCGACACTGAAATGGATGAAGGTCACAGTCGATCTCGGTGGAATTTGAACTCAGAACGTAAACACGGACGTAATGCCGCTATGTATTCTATCCGGTGTGTTAATAATTCTGCCAGCTCTCCGCCTTACACTAAATATATTTTTTATGGGTTTATTAAAAAAAGAAA
>NC_142938.1:47976813-47991813 GCF_046866305.1 Octopus bimaculoides | reverse complement strand
ACAACCGCAACATAACTCATAGCGGTTCGGCAAAAGAAACCAATAGAATAAGTACGAAGTTTTAAAAAAGTAAGTACTGGAGTCGATACATTCAAGGCGGTGCCGAGTTCTAATGACTAAAACAGGTAAAAGATAACAGATAACATAACAATTCTTTTGGCTAAACACTTTTGGTATTTACTTAGGGCACTTTAAGTTCCGAGATCAAAGCTCTTACGGGTCGATAATATGAGTGTATCACAAATGCTCCTTCCCTCTAAAAATTGCTGGCCTTGAGCCAAAATTAGAACGAATTATAATAATTCTGCTTGTCACTCCGTTACTTAGCCCGTCCGTGACACTTCCATGGGATTAGTTGAAGTGGAAGTGGAAGGGGAAGAGAAAGGAGACGGGAGAGGTTATGGTGTGTGAAATGTGTAGTTTTCTTGAACTAATTTTTTCCTCCCTTATTTAGTCCGTCTGTAACGCCTTCACGTGATTCGTTGATGGGAAAGGCAAAGAGCGAAAGAAAAAAGAAGGAGAAAAAGAGGATAAGGCGAAGAATGAGTGAGAAAGAGGGAAAGCGCTGTGTATTAAGTCTAGAAAATTGTGCGTAAAGTATATAAAGTGTATATATAAAGTACATTAAATAATCATAATATTCCAATTTCTTTCATTTTTCAAGGATTAGCAGATGAGCCACAGACACAGCACAGGCTACGCTTTCAGGTTTTTTGGATAAAGTTTTCACCCAATAAATTTACCATGAATTCCGTGAAATATGCACGGGTTCCGCTATTTTTATTGTTGTGGCGTTGTGATTACTATTATTGTTACTGTTGTTGTTGTTGTTGTTACTACTACTACTGCTATCGTAGTAAGGGCAGCGAAATGGCAAACTCGTTAGAGCGTCGGAAAAAATTATTTGCAATATCTGTTTCGGCATTATGATGAGTTCAAAATTCTCCCATCTTTGTCAAATGCGCTTAAATCAGTAACCACTATTATTAATCACAATGGTAGTATTGATACCACGCGGAAGAAAAAGAAGGGAAAGAAGAAGTAGCAGTGATGGTGGTGGTAGAAGTGGTGGTAGTAGTAGTAGCAGCAGCAGTAGCGGCAGCAATAGTAGTAGTAGTAGTAGTAGTAGTAGTAGTAGTAGTAGTAGTAGTAGTAGTAGTAGAATCTGCATGACCGATTACAACTCCGAATGAGGTACCTTGCGCCTTTGTTAAAGATCATTTTTAGTGTTATTGATATAACTATAACTGCCGTCATGTCACTCAAGTCTGGGTTTTGAAGATTTTCTTGCGACACATCTATCATAAACATACTCTACCAATTCCCTCTCACCTACACACATAGGGCTTTTCCAAATCACAGCTGAAACTCGTACGATAAAAGTAGATACCTTTGTTTTTGATTTTGTAGTCTCAGTATAAAGAAAAGCTTTGCTAGTAAGAGTTGTCAACGGTCTTACTTATTAGAAATAATCATTGATGTTATAATTGTTATTGTTGTTGTTGTTATTATTGTTGCTGTTTAATAAGCGCGTGATATAAGCTATGAAAACCGCCATTACTGACGTTTAAACAAAGAAATTCTTTTTTAGCCTAGCTCTATTTACCAAGCGAGGTGGGGGCATTTATTCGAACTCTTTGATGTTTAGGTTTTTTTACTTTGTTAGTCTGACTATAGAGATCGATATCCTTTGTATAATTGTTTGTTCGATATATCCCTATCAAGTTCTTTGAAGTCTCCAGTCGAACCAGTTACTGACTGGCTACCTTCTATCGACTGCAGTAATTTAAGACAAACACTCGAGCTCTGTTCTCTTTGGAAATGTAATTTCTGCCGAAAACAGAATTATTATTATTATTATTATTATTATTATTATTATTATTATTATTATTATTATTATTATTATTATTATTATTATTATTATTATTATTATTATTATTATTCAGTTGCCTGCCGAGTGTATAGAGAAGATCGACACACAACTTTCTCTTAGCAGAAAAGCAGGCAGATCTTTCTCTGCTTATTAGCTGTGGCGAAAGAGGTTGTGGGGTGGACCCGTCTGAAAGGTTTCAAGACAGGCACTTTCCTATCTGGCCAATCCCTCATCAATTTCTTCGAATGTCATTTGAAGAGGAAAATGGGGGTAGAGAGGGAAGTGCTGCCTTCTAGTGTGTTTATCAAAAGGTGGTCGACAGTGGCACGACTGGTGGGACTAAATGGAACTACTCTGAATATGCTTTTCTAAACAGGAGGAAAGAAACTAAACGAGGGCACTTCCACAAGCCTTGGCGATGGCAGAATAATCCATGATTTTTGTGTAGGATTTACGCCGGATTACCCTAAGTGGACTTCCCAGCTGTTAGGGATTCTATTAATTTATTATCTATTTCTCTACTTTGTATTATATATCCTCTGTTCTATCCTTTAATGCGGTAGTATCTCCCCTTGATAGATGTTAACCCCACATGTCTTGGGCCCTTGTAGCCATATTGTTATTATTATTATTATTATTATTATTATTATTATTATTATTATTATTATTATTATTATTTTATGTTTGACTTTTGCTTTGCATTTGTACAAGTTGGATCCAAGTCTCACCCAGAGTCCTCAAGAGACAACAAGTTAGAAGTTCATGTAGGTGTTATTATTATTATTATTATTATTATTATTATTATTATTATTATTATTATTATTGCCTTTGCACAGCTTCTAACGCTGGAGATGTACTACAGTATCAGCTGTACATACCAGTGAGCTAAGGTAACACCTCTTATTTTTCGAGCATCTTCCGGAGTATTCGAGCGCTTCCAAGTAGTGCTGTTTTCTGCAAGCAATTGCAGCCTTATTGCAACCCCTATTTGTTCCACGTACTTCTCGAGATTTTTGCTCACTGTTCTCAGGGCTCCGACAATTATTGGTACTACTGCTACCTTTTACATTTATGTTGCACTTCAAAACTATGGGAGGAGCCTTTTCGGTAAAAAGAATGTTAATACTTTCAGAGGGAAAAATGAGTGATTTAAGGGAGATTTGGCTGTTGTTTCTAGCACATCCAAAGACAACCCTCCACGTTTCCTTCTCACTCTCGCATGTATTGATGTTTTTCAATATTTTTCTCCCCCTCAATACAGTTATATGCTAAAGAGAAAAAAATTTGAAAAATTATGAATTTTTTACAACCCCACGCCCTTCCCCCTGATTGTTTCTGCTTATAAATTAAAATATTGGAGAACCTGAGAAGGTCATTGTTGGCATTGATCCACAGTGATATAAAGAAAGATTTACGTAAATGATAATTCATTTTAATATGATAATTCATTTTAAAATGATAATTCATTTTAATAAAAAAGTATACTTCTTTATTAGAATATGTCTTTTCTTGCACACACACGGCTTTGTTTGATTGAGGTGGGAATAAAAACTTTCTTTGTTACTTATATTCCACCAATGGACCAAGCGTTTTACTTCGGCATCATCAGTCTATAAAATGTGTTTAATGCGAGAAAAATATTGAAAAAAACATCAATACATGTGAGAGTGAAAACGGAGGGTGGTTTGGGTTGTACTGGAAACAATAGCCAAACCTCCTTTGAATTGTTAACCTTTTCCTGTGGAAACATTTACAATTTTTTTTTTAACGAAAAGGCTCCTCCCATGGTTTTTAATTAGAAAAAAAAGGCCAAAATCGGTCCAGATAGTTATTATTTTAAGGCTTTTAACGTTCCAAACAGACGTAACAACAAAATAACTTATTAATTCTTTTTTTTACAAAAGTTATACCGATATATTAAAAAAATTTCATTCAATAAATAATGTTTTTACATTATGTATATAGAATAAACTGGGTTTTTCCAAATAGCGAATTAAAACTGGAAATGAAAACATTGAAATAGAGAGTGAGAGATTTTGCAAATCAAAACGGAATACTCCGCAGTGAATGCAACGGAAAAACGGGGTGCCATTGTTAATAAATTTGCTTGCATCAAGGCTGATCTGAGGTTAACCAGCGACCATAACACATACTCAATATTTCTTGTTTTATGTGTATGAGCCTTTCATCTTTACCCATCTATCGCCCTCTTTTATCTCATGTATACATACGCATCTATACACGAATACAAATGTACATGCAAGCTTACATACATGTATTAGCATATCTATCAGACCATACACGCGCATACATATACATAATTATAATAAATAGATATTACTACTTTCCCATGACCTCATACTAAGCTTCTTCTTAAACAGAACATTCCGGTGGATGTAACTCGAATGAAGGTTTTCTCTCAAATGGTGGTTTTATTCAAATATTCTTTATAACAACGTGTAATCAATTTTCGTTTGCGTCTGCACTTATTAAATAAAAATATCGGTATATTTTACATACCTCAGCATATACTCATACATGAAGATCAGTAGTAAAGTATAATGCGATTCGAAATATTTGCTATGTCTACATCAGGCGAATATTTCAGATTTATCTTTTATTTATGTAATTCTTTGAGATGTTCAGTTTACTTAAAATGAGAAAAACATCTCTGTTGCGGGTAGACGGTATTTCGTGTAACCATTGCAGTACGATATACTTTGAATCCTTAAAGATATCAAAACATTTGTTCCATTATCTTTCAATTTCCGTATATAGCTTGTAAGAGCTGCAACGTTCCTCTTTTTTTCTTGTTTTGAAAGGGTAAAATCTCACTATACTAACAGATGTTGAAATCATTTATGCGCCAACACTTTATATTATTTTATTTCGAATTGATACTATTTCACTTAGAATTAATATATCGCTAATTTTTAATGTTGATTGTGCAACTGTAGTGACATGATTAAGCAACGAACGATATATGAAGGCACCAAAATATTGCTATATTTCTTAAGACATTTCAAAAGAAGAGTCGATTAAATCATATAGTGTAGGTCTTTTTCGTTATTGGTAGATTTGGTGGAGTTGGGAATGAAGTCAATATTATCATTAAATCCGTTATTCTTTTAGGTGTCATTGTATTCGGCAAGATTTGCCGAATCTCTCTCTCTCTCTCTCTCTCTCTCTCTCTCTCTCTCTCTCTCTCTCTCTCTCTCTCTCATACACACACACACACGCGCACACACAAAACTGTATAAAGGACACGGATACAAACAACATAGGAAGCGAACCCAAATGCACACACATACACTAACTTCACAGACGGCCGCAACAGTAACAACAACAACAGCAACAACAACAACAACGACAACAACAGCAGCAGCAGCAGCAGCAGCAGCAACGACGATGGCAGTAGCGTGGGCGAACACACAATCACAGAGAGATAGAGGAACGGTACCAAAAGTGGGGTTCAAGGCAGCAGCTGCGGCAACGGGAGAGATCACAGATATGTGCCGAAAGATTTCCGGAAAATGTACATGAGTTAGAATAAGAACAGTTATAAACGAGTGAAGAACGAAAATATGGTACATGTGTTTATTTGACCATCCCGAAATACATGAATATATATATATATGACACGCAAATTCGTGAAGCGTTCCATATTTTTAAAATTCTCTTTCTTTCCTTTCCTGAGCGTCTAATAACACAATATTTGTAACACGTCCTCGCGTTGTTGTTTTTTGTTGGTTTTTTTTTGTCATTTTTCTTTTTTGAACTCACCTTATATATATATATATATATATATATATATACATACACACACACACACACACACACACACACACACACACACACAAACACGCATAAACGGAAAGTAGAAGACAAAATAATTAACTATTTGTGTCATGGATAATTTTATTTATTTTGTTTCGAATAAACTCATAATCTAGATGATACTTAACAGATCAGAGATCATCACCTAATGCAGACATATTAACAAACATTTTAACATTCTATCACAAATAATGAAAATTATGAATATAACCGCCATTTGAGAAATGAAAAGTTCTTTCTTTATTCCAAGCCCAAGTAATAGAAGCTCAAGTAATAGAAGCCATACTTATCTTCCATATAATAATGTATATGTAAACTCTATACAATATATTGAGTGCTCTTAAATTTGTTTGTAATCTTACACATTCTTCTTCTTCTTCTTCTTCTTCTTCTTCTTCTTCTTCTTCTTCTTCTTCTTCTTCTTCTTCTTCTTCTTCTTCTTAGGAGCAGCAGCACCAGTAGTGGTAGTAATTGTAGTAGTAGTCGTCGTCGTCGTCGTTGTCGTCGTCGTCGTCGTCGTCGTAGTAGTAGTAGTAGTATTTCGACTTCAAAAGGATGAAAGGCAGGAGTTCGATTTCCCTTTTATCTTTTTGGCGTCGAAGAAATAAGTACTAGTTGAACAGTGGGTCCATGTCGTCGGCCTAATTAATTACCAACCCTAACCCTTGCTCGCAAATTTCAATCCTGTGCCTATAGAAGAAAGAATTGGTATGTACGAAATATAAGGTGGCGAGCTGGCAGAATCATTAGCACGCCGGGCGAAACACTTAGTGACATTCCGTCCGTTTTTACGTTCTGTGTTCAAATTCTGCCGAGATTGATTTTGCCTTTCATCCTTTCGGAGTCAATAAAATAAACACCAGTTCACGAAAAATTTCAGGCCTTGTGCCTATAGCAGAAAGAATTATGATCACCATTATACGTACATATTTTTGTATATAATTGTACATGTGCACGCATATATATACTTCCACATGCAAATATCAACATACGTTCTGAGTTCAAATTCTGCTGAGATTGATTTTGCCTTTCATCCTTTCGGAGTCAATAAAATAAACACCAGTTCCCGAAAAATTTCAGGCCTTGTGCCTATAGCAGAAAGAATTATGATCACCATTATACGTACATATTTTTGTATATAATTGTACATGTGCACCCATATATATATATACTTCCACATGCAAATATCAACATACTTAGAACGAGCACATACGTACATGCATATAAAAATATATTTATGTATGTGTGAGCGCTTGTGTGTATGAATAGGATTTGGGCATCTGTGTGTGTGTGTATGTGTGTGTGTGTGTGTGTGTATGTGTGTGTGTGTGTGTGTGTGTGTGTGTGTGTATGTGTGTGTGTGTGTGTGTGTGTGTGTGTATGTATGTGTCAGTGCGTCTGTGTGTGCTTTCGCAATTAGGTGAACAGGTGTTGTCCTCCTTTGCAAACATTTTCAAACAGACGACTCACGCTGTTGCTATTAGAAACCTGATAATACCAAGCTACACACACACACACACACACACACACACACACACACACACACGCACGCATACACACGCACACACTCACGCACGTGTGCACATATATATACATATTTATATATAACCCCTTATCTACCTAACGTGCGTTATTCTGCGTCCTTCCCCACTCTGTGTCTCCCCTATTCTCTTTCTGTCTGCATTTATGTGGGGCTTCTGTGTATGTGTGTGTCTCTGCTTCACACAATCTGTCGTTGTTCTCTTCTGTTTCTGTTCTCCCATGAGGACGAGAGAAAGAAAGGTGCAGATGAAAAAACAAAAAAAAAACAAAGTCCCCAAAAAACAAAAATCTTTGGAAATTTACACACACACACACACACACACACACACACACACACACACACACGCACACACACAGACAAAGACTCACAAGCATGTCTATATATACATACACACTGCACGCATATATGAAGAACTACATACATACATACATGCATACATACATACATACATACATACATACATACATACATACATACATTCTTGTGTGTATGTAGATGTATGTATACACATACATCTACATATATATATGCAAACAGACAGACAAACACTCATACACACACACGCGCGCGTGCACACACGAACACAGATACTTATGTGTGTTTATATACGTGTAGAAATATACGTACACATGTATATGCGTACACGTATGTACTTTAAGCGGATACACACATACATTCACACACACACACACACACATAATACACCTGTATATACATGCACAATTGCATGCATACGCACATACACATTCACAGATGTATGTGTGTAAGTTTGCATGTATGTATGTATGTATACAAAGAGGAAAATAATACAAAGCGGTGGGAATATTGTCGAAACCGAGCTAAAAGAAAGAAGATATAATATACAAATGTAAAGAAAGCTTGAAAGCAGGAATAAATAAATGAATGATGAAAGAATGATGACTGATTGAATATGAGAATGATTGAATAAAAAGAAAAGCAAAAAGAACGGGAATGAAAATGTGGATGGCTGAAAGGAAACACTATTATTAGTCTAGAAAATTAAGCGAAGAGCTAGTAGAATCGTTAGCACGCTGGGCAAAATGCTGAGCGGTATTTCGCCTGTCGCTACATTCTGAGTTGAGATTCTGCCGAGGTCGACTTTGCTTTAATCCTTTCGGGATCGATAAATTAAGTACCAGTCAAGCACTGTGGATCAATGTGATCGATTGTCCCCAGCCCCACATAAAACCAGGCCGTGTGCCTATAGTAGAAAGAATTATGAGTGAGAAAAATAAGGCGGCGAGGTGGCAGAATCGTTAAGCACGCCGGGCAAAATGTTTTGCGCATTTCGTAAGTCTCTACATTGTGAGTTCAAATGGCACCGAGGTTGACTTTGCCTTTTATATTTTCACATGTATTTTATTAGATTTTTCGCCTCTGTATTGGTTTTTAGGTGTTTACTATGAAAAAATTTATACTTAAAAATTTTCGCTGAGGCCAATATAAAGTTGGATAAATCGACCGAAGTTGAGATTTATTTCTTTTCCCTGAATTTCTTTCAAAAATGACGTAAAGTGGAAAAGGACGTAACTCGAAACGAAGTATGTTCCAGCAACACCCTCTTGACCCAGGGCAGCTCTACTTCCTCCAGGCACTTGATCTAGGCCTCCGTGTTGGGTCTGAGGCTGTGTGGGAAGATGAATGAAGACATAACGTCGCCATCACTAGAGGTCACTCCAAACACCATGATTTTGACTGGATGTTTGATTTTTATCACTCTCGGTACATGCACAGTTTTTAGATTGACACCCAGACACTCTGAAATGTTCGTGTTGAAGCTTCAAGCGCGAATGCCAAGCAGTACAGCATGTCATTTCCAGATTTCTGGCAGAGTGAATGTTTTTATAGTTCTGTTTTTCTCACAGATAGTGCCCAACTGACCCTACTATATTGTGTAGTCGACAAAATCAGAAACAAACAATACGCATGCGCGAAATAAAAAATATGAAATGGCGACTATTTATCCATCGCACCCTATATATATATATGTGTGTGTGTGTGTGTGAGTGCTTACATGTAAGTGCGTGATGTGTGCGTGTAAGTGCGTATTTGTCTGTGCATAAACATTGTCTCTTACCCGGAACACCAGTGTGGGCAATCCAAACAAATTCAACGACGAAATACATGTAGAACCATTAATTAGGCGTATCTAATTACGAGCCAATTTCTCAGTGACACATAGAAACGACTTGACACAACGAAACAGGTAAACAATTCTGCTTGAGAATAGCATGCACAGCTGCATAGCTACATAAATGCACATGGAAAGTCTAGTACAAATCGTAGACGGAAGAACGTTGTGAAATGGGTTTGAATGTATAACATAGTGAATAGGAATAAAATTTCTCGTACACTGTTTGCGTATCCAAATGCAATATTGTTCTTACGTACTAATGTTCCAAATACAAGCAGCCAAGTCACTGAATGCAGGTCGTAGTGTACACGATTAACCCATTACCTCCCATAATTCTATTAACTGAAATTTTTTTTTTTTCATGAAACTTTGATTTCTAGCATAAAACAGCCTTAGAAACACGCTGGAATGATCAAAATAACATTTCAAAATAACATTTTAAATAGAAATAAGCGAGATATTGGGTGAAAAATTAGCAAACCTCATTTGAATATCAGAGAAATATACCTAGTAAATATAGCATAGTGGTTAGATATGTGTAAATATTGACAGATAATTACGAAATTTGTAATTTTTAAGTGATCTCGTGAGATCACTGGTAGGTAATGGATTAATCTATAAATTCATACACTTTGCTGTAAGTGCTGTGTGTGTGTATGATGGTGCTATGCCTAGTGGTTAGGGGTTGCAGTCACGATTGCGAGATCGTGGTTTCAATTCCTAGACCGGGTGGTGCGTTGTGTTCTTGAGCAAAACACTTCATCTCACATTGGTTTGCAATCACTGCAACACCTGACGCGTGGAACACTATTCACCTGTTCAGACAACGTCGATTTCATGGAAAGAGTGAGCTAATGTACAGAACATACCTTTGATCACCATAAACAAATCCTTCGTGCAGGTCGTTCGATAAAAGCTGACCACTCATACGTTGTCTTCGACGAGAGGGTCCATCATATATATATATATATATATATATATATATATATATATATATATATATATATATATATATATATATATATATATACTCTTTTACTTGTTTCAGTCATTTGACTGCGGCCATGCTGGAGCACCACCTATAGTCGAGCAAATCGACCCCAGGACTTATACTTTGTAAGGCTAGTACTTATTCTATCGGACTCTTTTGCCGAACCGCTAGGTTACAGGGACGTAAATACACCACCATCAGTTGTCAAGCGATGTTGGGGGACAAACACCGTAGTACATGTCCAGCGTTAGAATCTGTGTAAAGGCAATAATAAAGACGATGATAATGATAGTAGTGTTAATAAACTAAACATAATAACAGTAGTTCCTATTTTTTTTCAGATTGTCTTTTAGTATATTAATCATTTACATACATATGTATACTCCCATATTTACACACACCTACGTAGAAAGACATTGTCACAGACACGTACACACAGACAAGCACTGGCACAAGCACACACATATTCATTATAACACCTGTGTGCGTGCATGTGTATATATATGTTTATATATACATACATACATATATATATATATATATATATATATATATATATATATATATATATATATATATATATATATATATATATATGAATGTATGTATGCATACATTGTGTACATATATATGTGTATATATATATATATATACACTCACATACCCACTCATACCCACACACATATTCACAAATCTCTCTCTCTGTATGTATATATATATATATATATATATATATATATATATATATATATATATATACATACATACATATAAAACGAACTGCATATATCAGTATATTTCCGGTGTGAAGTAATTCATTTCCGGCGTTAAGTAATTAGGATCAATATCTTTCTGACTGACTCCATTGCTATCTGAGTCGTTATATAAAAATGTTAAAACTGATTCTGTGTTTTAAATTATGTATAATTCGGACCATCATATTATCTTCGTATAAAATTGAATATATTAGGATATAATCAGGACGCCTTTTTAATATGTATATATCTTTGTATAATGGTATAGTTTATATGATAGTATAATTAATATCATAGAAATATGCAGTCATAAAATGTCTTATGTTACCTGATTTCAGAGCTATATAAATATTCTATTAAAGTACAACAGATCGTTTATGATTTTATTTTCCACATTTTCGATAATTCTATTTACCAATATATGTATTTTCATTTTGTATTCTGTGCATTCATTATTGTCTTGTTCCCAAATGAAACCTGAACAGACGTTTCGACTACGATCATGTCACCATGTCTTCTCTCCGGATCTCATTTTACAGTTTATCCTTCTTTAGTGAAGACTAGAGCGCTCTAATTTCTTTTTGTACCAACTACAGTGTGGATTCCTCCTTGTCTCGTATAGGGATTAAATCTAGTGGAACAGAGATATCTGCTTAATGACAGATTTCGTTAGCAGGTTTTAATAATTAGGTCTGGTTTGTTTGCAGTAACTGCTGCATTGATTATATTGTATAGTCATAGAGAATGCTGTGCTAACCATTATTATATACTAGTTTCACTGACTCTGGGTCGCAATAGTGCCAGTTATCAAAAAGTACTATATCTAACCAATCTTATGTCTGTTTCCAATGCGGGGAGCTGACAGAATCGTTAGCACGCCGGGCAAAATGCTTAGCAGCATTTCGTCCGTCTTTATTTTCTGAGTTCAAATTCCATCGAGGTCGACTTTACCTGTCATCCTATCGGGGGCGATAAAAATGAGTACTAACCAGAATTTCAAGCCGTGTGCCTATAAAAGAAATGATGATATCTGTTTCTATATTCTGATTGTCCTACTTGTTATTATTATTATTATTATTATTAGGAGCAAAAAAAGTGCCATTATTATCAAGTGAACGATATTTCGGCATCTAGCGTACCTTCCACAGGTTTAAAAAACAAACTTGTCAATCTACTTAATTTTTGGTAATATTTTATAGAATTGAGGTAACTCCTCAAGTAGGTATACAGAAGCAAAACAAGAAAAGTGCTTCTGTATACCTACTTGAGGAGTTACCTCAATCCTATAAAATATTACCAAAAAGGAAGTAGATTGACAAGTTTATTTTTAGAACCTGTGGAAGGCATGCTAGATGCCGAAATATCGTTCACTTGATAACAATGGCACTCGTCTCTTAATTGCTTCTGTATACCTACTAGAGGAGTTACCATAATCCTATAAAATATTACTATTATTATTAGGGCGGCGAGCTGGTAGAATCGTTAGCACGCCGTGAAATAAAGTGTCTTGCTTAAGAGCACAACACACAGCCCGGTCCGAGAATCGAATCCCCAACCTCATGATTAGAGCCTGATGCTGTAACCACTGAGCTATACACCTTCACATGCAAGCCATACATTTCTATTATCTAATTGTCAGTTATTTATGCGACATTTGTTACTTAAAATAATTCAGCAGGAATTGTAACTGTCCAGAAAATTTTGACAAATTTTGTTGGCTAAACATCGATGCAGTTGTTCACCAATTCAAGATTGCAACGTGGAAGACACGAGTTTGTTATTCAGAAATGCACAGAGCCCCTTAACTTCATTAAACATTTATTTGTAATAAGGTGTTAAAATTTTCGTAGCGCGATACTGCGACTTTCTCATTGCTAAGATATTGTGCAAAAAACTGTGCAACTTTTTGTCAGTGGACAGGTCATAATTTCGAGCGACGAAACTTTTGATACTATATTACAAATTAGCAAACGCACTCGTCCTTTGGAGGTTTAACAAATAAATAAATAATAGATTTTTAAAATGTGAAAACAACTCAAAAATATTCTGTGATGCAAATATACGACCATATCGATTAAAAAAGTATGGAAAACAGTCGAAATATATAGACACAATACTTTCACTTTTATAATATTCTCTAACCAAAACCCTCAAACAATATACACCAATACATATATAAGAACATACAGAAAATAATAATACACAATTACAACATATGAATAAATAATACATAAAAAATGTGAAAACCCACTAAAAATATTCTCTCATGTCAATATATGACCATATAGATTTTAAAAAGTATGGAAGACCCTACATACATAAAACTATGTACATACAACGTATTAGAGAAAAACCCGTATAAACCACCGCTTTTTCCGGTTTGTCCATTTACGCGGGAGCTCTGGGTAAAATGTTATAGGGCATGACCATCCTTGGCACATAAGTAATGTGTGTGTAAAGTTTGGTGCAAATCGGTTGAGAATTGTGGAAATGTATGCGTTAGTCGATATACACACACAAACTGTGATGTATATATACTAGATAAAACGTTTAAGTAAAGTTAACACTGAATGATTACAATCATTTTAGTTTTAGCAAAGGATCTCAGATCAAAACATTTGCGATGCAAGTACATCTCCGTATTCATCAATTGTAAAGCGTCTAATTCTCCCAACATGCACTTTTTTCCTTTGGTTTTGACCTTTTGACCTTGGAATATTTACCGTTAATAACACCATGTGTTATTGGCCAGACTCAGCAAAAGTGTTCCTTTGGTGTGATTTTGAGTCGAGATCAAAGGTGGTATGTCAGACGATAGGTGTCTGAGATCTCACACTATTTCTCGACGGATGATTGATGTTGCTGTTGTTATTGTTGTTGTTGTTGTTCTTGCTAGTACTGCTACATATAATGATGATGATGACAACAGCGACGACGGCGATAGTGTTGAATGATAATATACCATACCCATTCACCCCCCAACATTCACAACTGCCATAAAAAAATATATCAACGTCATCATAATTATTATCCTCATTATCACCACTACCACCACGACCACCACAACCAGCACCACCACGACAACCACCACCATCATTATCATCATCATTGTCGCCACCGCTACTACCACCACCACCACCACCACCACTATCACCTAATTACATACCATTACTAATGATACTACATACAACAAGCATCACCATCACAACCACTATCGCATTTCACCCGCTCCTCTTCCCCTCCTCTTTCATGTCTTCTTCGTCTTTTTTTGTCTTCACAATCTTTTACTTTTCTACCGTTATTAAAAGTGTTTAAATAGAATCAGTATTGCTATAAGCGTACACCTAAATAAGTTAATTATCTTCACATCGTTATTTTCTTGTCTTAATTCATATTGCTTATTTTTTTATTTCTTTCATAGATTTTATTTAATTTTTTTTTTTAATTCTTGTCCTGTAAGTTTGTTTTCATTCATGTTTGCATTTGTTCCTCTCCTTGTTGTTATCGCTGTTATTGCAATAAGTTGTTCTTGTTGGTACAGCAGTTGCTATTATTGTAGTTGTTATTGTTGCTTGTCTCGCCTCTGCATCCAAAATCGCCTCAGGCTAAAGACCCCTCAGTGCAAATAAAATGGATGCAAAAATAAAATAGAATTTATAGGAAAAAAATTTGAAAAGAATCCAATAAATATAAATATAAATATAAATATTAATATATATATATATATATATATATATATATATATATATATATATATATATATATATATATATATATATATATATATATATATATATATATATATATGTATATATATCAACGAAAAATAAAAAATTACTGAAAATG
>NC_142938.1:47966813-47971813 GCF_046866305.1 Octopus bimaculoides | reverse complement strand
ATTGAATAATCTATTCCCACGCATACATACATACGAGGGAAGGCTGAAACTTTCTTAGACTGACTATAAAGGAGTAATGCTAGAGCTGTGAAATCTTGCTTGCATTATTTTCAACTCTTCTTATTAATAAATGCATTCTATCGTTCCAGGCAAACTGACACCAGACTGCTCAAAGA
This sequence comes from Octopus bimaculoides, assembly GCF_046866305.1. Lineage (NCBI taxonomy): Eukaryota > Metazoa > Mollusca > Cephalopoda > Octopoda > Octopodidae > Octopus > Octopus bimaculoides. The sequence goes on along the minus strand of NC_142938.1, from coordinate 47,971,637 downwards.
AGACTTCAGAACTGGCAGCGACCGCTCTTGAAAATGAATAAAATATAGCAGAAAAACGGTTTAGCCCCCTGTGACATTCATGTTGACTTGTTTGTTACATTGGGGGATGACGCTCCAGCTTTATCAACAGTGCAAAAGTAGGCAGCTAGATTTAGGCACAGAAGAGAGAGTCTTGAAGATGACCCAAGGTCTGGACGTACTGCAATTGCCACCATCGAATAAAACATTGAGTGTTCACCGCATGGTGATGGTTGACAGGCGATTGACTATAAATCAAACAGCCAATGCTATTAGCATATCCAATGAGAGATTTGAGAATATTCTGGACAATGGACTTGGCTTGACGAAGAATTTTGTTCGGTGGGTACCACGTCTTCTGACTCCTGGTTAAAAGCGTAATGACGTGTACTATACTAACTTGCTGTCGCAATTACGAAAGGCTATCAAGATCAAATGCTCAGGAAAACTGACGAAAGGTGTCTTGTTTCATCAGCACAATGCTCCGGGACACGAGTCTTTGGCTTCAATGGTTCTTGTACTCAACTGTTGCTTTGAACTGGTATGATGACTCTCCTTATTCTCCTAATTTGGCTTCGTCTGACTATCATCTGTTCCTCAACACTGAAAAAACTCGTGGCTTGTAAGCTGTATCGCAGTGATGATGATGACATCATATCTGCTGTTGATGACTTTTTTAACCAACAGGATGAAAGTTTCACCAATGGTATTCAAGCACTGCAACACCGATTGGAGAAGTGTGTGGATGGCACATAATGGGAACTATGTTGAAAAACAAACCTTATTTGCTCACATTCCATGTTCATACAATATGATGTTGATGATGGATGTCCATTCGTGACCGAGGAAGACCATCACTGACCATTACCCATACAAATAGCCTGTAATGCCCTTGCATGAGGTTATTACATCAGCTGTCGGCTTCACCTGGGTTCGCACCCATGGATTCGATGCTCAGCGCGGCGCTATTCTACTGGACTGGGCACCGGATAGTCGCTTCACTGGCGATTGGAAAACCTAAAATTTTATGTTCAATAAAGCATGCACAAAACGTCGTAGATCCTCTCGACCCTACTGACATGATCCAGAAACAAGTCGGGGCAAGATATCCAACACTAAACAAACGGCGACGCGGACGACGTCCATAAGAACAGCAGCAGCAACAAGAACATCAGCAACAACAAAGACGACGACGACCACGGCAACAACAACAGCAACAATAATAGCAACAACTTGGTTGAAGCAAATTTATAACAACTCTTCTTTGTCCGAAACTTTCCCAATAGAATGCAAACGACATATTCTCCTCTATTTTGAGAAAAGAAGGGAGTACTATTTATAGCTGGCGTGTCATTTATTGATTACACATCCATTCGATTATCTACACAAAAGTGATTGTTTTTATTTATTTATTTATTGCTTTTTCTTTTTTCTTTTTATATATATTTAAAGATTGGTTGTAAGACAAGAAAGAAAAACGAATTTCTAAACCATCAGTTAATGATGAAAACAGACGAGGATGATGCGGTAGGGTAATGTGACGGAGTGGTTGTGGTGGTGGAAGTGGTGCTGCGGTAGAGGTGTGGTGTTGTGGCTGGCAGAGATGGTGGTGGTGGTGGTGATGACGGTGGTAATGAAGTTGGATGGTGTGAGAGGTGGTGGTGTGTGGTTATAACGGAGTTGCATCGTGTGGAGCGCGGAGGTGGTGGTAGTGGTAGTGGTGGTGGTAGTAGCGGCGGCGGTAGTGGTGGTGATGGTGGTGATAGCGGAGTTGCATGGTGTGGAGTGTGGCGGTGGTGGTAGTGGTGATGGTGGTGGTAGTGGTGATGGTAGTGGCGGCGGTGGCGGCGGTAGTGGTGGTATTGGTGGTGATAGCGGAGTTGTATGGTGTGGAGTGTGGCGGTGGTGGTAGTGGTGGTGGTAGTGGTAGTGGTGGTGGTAGTGGCGGTGGCGGCGGCGGCGGTAGTGGTGGTATTGGTGGTGATAGCGGAGTTGTGTGGAGTGGGGTGTGGTGGTGGTGGTAGTGGTGGTGGTGTTGGTGGTGGCTGAGTTGTGTGGTGTGGAGGGTGGTAGTGGTGAAGATCTGTGGAGGGGGTGTTGCTGTTGTTGGTGATAGTGGAGCTGTGATGGGTAACGTTGGTGGCATTTTAGCAGCCACTACCAACACCATCACCAACGATGACATCTACTACTACTACTACTACTAGTAGTAGTAGTAGTAGTAGTAGTAGTAGTCACAAACAACAACAACAACTCCAACGATAACAACAGCATCAAAGGCTCTATTCAGTAACGACAACAGCTTCATCAGCATGATGAACGAAACCACATAGGCACTTGTGTGGTTTTGTAGGTAAGAAATTTGCTTGCAAACGATGAGGTCTTGGGTTCAGTCTCACTATGAGACAAATCGCTTTTCTTACAGCCCCGAGCCGAACAAAGCTATTTGTGTGTGTGTGTATGTATATACGTGTGTGTGTGTGTGTGTGTGTATGTATATATATCTATCTACATATATATATGTATATATGTATGTATATACGTATATATGTATATGTATGTATATATGTATGTATATATGTATGTATATAAGTATGTATATATATACACATATTGATGTATATATATATATATATATATATATATACACACGTATATATGAGTGTGTATGTGTCTGTGTGTCTGCGTTGTGTTTGTTTTCCATCACCATTTGACAACCGGAGTTAGTTTGTTTACGCCACCATAACATGGAAGATCGGCAAAAGAGGTTTGATGGAATAAATAAGTACCAGACTTAAATGATAAGCTCTGGGTATGATTTACTCGAATAAATCCTTCAAGAAAGTGTTCCAGCATGGGCCACAATCCAGTGACTGAAATAGGAGACATAAGACAAAAGAAAGATATATCAGTAAGAGAGAAGAAGAAGAAGGAGAAGAAGAAGACTATCGACCCAACTGCTACCACCGCCACTAACACCACCACCACCACCGCCACCACCACCACCTACTCCACCAGTACCACCTCCTCAACCACCACTACCTACTCCACCAGTACCACCTCCTCCACCCCCCCACCACCACCACCGCCGATGATGAAAACAACAGCAACAACAACAACGACGACGACGACGACGACGACGACAACAACAACAACAACAACAACAACAACAACAACGTTATCAAGAAAGAGAACTACAATCACAACAACGGCAGCAGCAGAAGGACAGTGTCCATTTTAGAATGCTATTGATTACTTGTCAACGGTGACGTACGTATCACCATGACAACAGTTGACCTATGTTGCCATGGACGCTGTGATAGAATTTCTCCTCAAGTACGTAGAAACGGTACGATTGTGAGGTTGTGTATATGTATGCAGCTATACATAGTCACACACACATGCGCGCGCGCACACACATACATGCACATTTTAGTATGCGTATGTGTATGCATGCATTTGTGTATGTATGTCTGTATGTATATATGCATGCATGCGTTTATCTTTCAATCTATCTATCTGTCTGTCTGTCTGTCTGTATGTATATATGTATGCATCTATATACATACATATGTATATATATATACTTTTACTCTTTTACTCTTTTACTTGTTTCAGTCATTTGACTGTGGCCATGCTGGAGCACCGCCTTTAGTCGAGCAAATCGACCCCAGGACGTATTCTTTGGAAGCCTAGTACTTATTCTATCGGTCTTTTTTGCCGAACCGCTAAGTTACGGGGACATAAACACACCAGCATCGGTTGTCAAGCGATGTTGGGGGACAAACACAGACATACAAACACATACACACACACACATATATATATATACATATATACGACAGGCTTCTTTCAGTTTCCGTCTACCAAATCCACTCACAAGGCTTTGGTCGGCCCGAGGCTATAGTAGAAGACACTTGCCCAAGATGCCACGCAGTGGGACTGAACCCGGGACCATGTGGTTGGTAAGCAAGCTACTTACCACACAGCCACTCCTATATATATATATGTATATGTATATGTATATAGGGAGAATTCACAAAAAAAAAAGACGAAGACAGGTGGTGTAGAAAACAAACAGATGTATGAGTATAACGCTCGGGAATTGAAAAAGTCTTTAACGTTTCGAGCCTACGCTCTCCCACAGAAAGGAACTCAGAAAGAAATAAGGAGAGAAACAAGGAGAGAAAAAAATGTGTGCAGTGGATAACGTTCTATCATATATATATATATATGACATCATAAGAACTTATAAACTTTGGACAGAAAGGCAAATAATTCTCTTTTGGAACAGTGAATCTCTAAGCATATAAAATCTATATATATAAAAGTCAGGTTGTGTGTGTGTGTGTGTGTGTGTGTGTGTGTGTGTGTGTGTGTGTGTGTGTGTGTGTGTGTGTGTGTGTGTGTGTAAAACCGCATAACTTCTGAAGTTCAAAACTGATTTTCTCCAAACTGGGAGCATACATTACTTATGTTCCAGATATGGTTTTAGACTCTTAAAAATTTTCACATAATGAGTAATGGGCTCTCTAGGAGCAGAAAATACCCTTTCCTGAGTTACGTGGAGAAGGGAAGTAACTCATTGCGAAGTATCTTCCAGAAATTGATAGTCTCTCTTACATCCAGCGCGATTAATCCGATGAACGTTTTCCATCTTTTTAAAATATTGATATCAATTAATATTTTTTATTGTCATTTGATTATTAACACAACTGTGTCATCTCAGTTCATTGTATGTATTTCTTAAAATTTGCTAAGATATTGATATTATTTTCGTTTTCTATTGACATTTCATTATTAACC
>NC_142938.1:47959313-47964313 GCF_046866305.1 Octopus bimaculoides | reverse complement strand
GTAAACACAATTGTATATGTGTAAATATATTTTGCATATGTGTAAATATATTTTGTATATGTAAATGCGGGAAAGCGTGGCTTTGTATATATGTACAAAGGCCGTGTGTGCAGCTTACGTGGCAAGAGACAGAGTCTCATAAGACTGGGACACGGCAGTTGAAGTAATCAATAGCTGTTACACTACTCATCTCTGCGTCGTGTGCATAACCGAAATAGATCTTCATGGTTCATTCCACTAACCACCGTCTAGCTGTTACTGTTGCTGTTGTTGTTGTTGTGGTTGTTGTGTTGTAGTGAAGGCGCATGACTTTCTGGTTGGGCTATTCGGCTCACGATCGTAAGGTCCTGAGTTCGATACTCGGCGGGCGCGTTGGGCCCTTGAGCCAGGCACTTTATTTCACGTTGTTCTAGTTCACTCAGCTGGCAAAAATGAATAGTACCTGTATTTCAAAGGGTCACCCATGCCACATTCTGTGCCATGCAAAATCTCCCTGTGAACTACATTAAGAGCACACATGTCTGTGGAGTTCTCAGCCAGTTACACGTTAATTTCATGAGCAGGCTGTTCCGTTGAACGGATCAACTGGAACACTCATCGTCATAATTGACGGAGCACCAGTTTTGTTGTGCTGTTCTTGTTTAGCTCCTATTTAAAGTAGACTAATGAAGTCAAAGATGTTCTACTTGTGATCAATCCATCATTATTTATTTATTTATTTATCTATTTATTTATTTATTTCTTCTATAGAGTATACTCTGAACTACATTACACGGTATGTTCTTCCTTATTTTAAGACAATATGATGTGGATTAAGGTGAGTGCACGACCTGCATCCAAATATGAAATCTAAGCGCTGATGAAACCTAGAAAAAAGAAAAAAAGATAATGAAAGTCTAATCCTTAAAAGCAAAGCAGGGATAAAATATAATTTGTGCTTCGTAAGACGTTTGCTTCCCAGCCACAAGATTCCGGGTTCAGTCCCAATGTGTTGCACTATAGCTCTGGGCCGAACAAGAAATGTTTCTTGTCAATAGGGAAAGAGCCGGTTTCTAATCTAGATCCAAGTCTCCTTCATTGGAATTTTCAACAACGTCACCAGGCTGTGTATGAATGGATGTATGCATGCATGCATGCATGTACATATGTGTGTATGTATGTATGTATGTATGTATGTATGTATGTATGTATGTATGTATGTATGTATGTATGTATGTGTGCAGCTTTGTATGTTCTGTTTTATGTCTGTATTCTCATATATATTGTTGCATATCTAGACATGCTCATATATACTTAAATGATAAACTTCTGGAAAGCTTTCCAGATTTTTACAGTTCCAGTGATGGCTTGGATCGGTAAGCCTCGAATCAGCTGTCGCCTTTCTAGTTTTGAGAAGCCTAATTTCTTATGATTGGTATTTAGCCAGTTACAAGTATAAACCTGAACTTGTAATCTGAATAGAGTAGCTAAGGATTCTTTAATATTTCAACGTAGGTATTTTGTTTTTCCCTCATCTTTAGCTTTATGTTAATGTCTGCAGGGGAGTTGATTTACACAACTGTACAGTCTGTCTTCTCTATCTTAAATTACTATGTGAGGTCTATTATGTTTACAGCTTATTGACGTTTTCACTGGGTCATTCCACCAGTACTCCGCATGTATGTATGCATGCATGTATGTATGTATGTATGTATGTATGTATGTATGTATGTATGTACGTATGTATGTATGTAGGTATGTATGTATGTCTGTATGTATATATGTACGCATGCATGTATGTATGTATGCATGTATGTATGTATGTATGTATGTGTGTGTATTTGTATGCACGTATGTATGTATGTATGCATGTATGTATGTATGTATGTATGTATGCATGTAAGTAGGTATGTATGTATGTATGCGGGTTCGTATGTATGTATGTATGCATGCAAGCATTTATGTATGTATATGTTTGTCTTCTGTTTTTAATCATTTAAATTCATTCTCTGAAGAAGGAGCTGCTTTCTAACAAAGATACAAAGCTCCGCTAGTGAACCGTAGATATCGAAAACAATGTTACATTTTAAACCTGAGAAAAGTCTTGCATAATTTTACTGTTCCACTTGTAGATTGTATTTGTAATGTGCGAGTCAGTTGGTCAGTTTCTTTCTCTAAAAATCCAAGTTTATCAAGACTGACAATTAGGCACTTACTTACAAAGGCAAGTGCTCAAATCATTGTTGGTATAAATGTAAATTTGCAAACCGGGCATGTATGTATACATGTACGTGCATATACGGATATATGTGTGCGTTCCACGTGATTTCTGGTTATCTCGCTTCGGCCTGTCAATAGACACTAATCACAGAAACTCAGAAAGTGGCATTCGTGTTGTACAAGCGTTTATCACTGTAATCTAATGACATACAGATGTCTCTTTGTGGTGACCTCGTTTGTCATTCCGTCTCCTCTAGCGATCGAAGAGTCGCGACGTGTGCAAATCTAAGCAACTGGAACCGCACGGGCATGCAGGTCTGCAACGGAACTCCATAGCAATCTGAGAGTTCATGGACGGAAAGTCAGTAATGCCATTGACAACGAAGAAGCAAAAGGAGACAGCAATTATCTGTGAAGATGACGTAATCACTATGTATGTATGTGTTTATGCATGCATGTATGTATATGTATGTATATATGTGTGTATATGTATGTATATATGTATGTAGGTATGTATGTTTATGTGTGTATATGTATGTATGTATGTATGTACGTATGTATATATGTTCATATGTATGTATTATGTATGTTTATATGTATGCATTATGTATGAATGTGTGTATGCATGCACGTATGTATGTATGTATGTATGTATTATGCATGTGTTTATGCATGCATGTATGTATGTGTATGTATATATGTGTGCGTATGTATGTATATATGTATGTAGGTAGGTATGTATGTTTACATGTGTGTATGTATGTATGTATGTATGTATGTATGTTCATATGTATGTTTTATATATGCGTGTATGTATGCATGCATGCACGTATGTATGTATATATGTATGTTTATAAAACCTGAGAGAGTGGCAAAGTGTTTTACAAGCTTTCGTCACTTAAATCCGGTGACGTACAGATGTCCAACTGTCATTTAATTTCTTGGTCTGATGAGAGTAAATCAGAACAATCAGGCTGAACGTGAGACTGCTATCATCTGACAAAATGAAGCAATCATCATGATGAACAACACAATCATCATGATCATCAACAACATCAACATCATCAGCATCATACATCCGTACGTATGTATGTATGCATGCATGTATGTATGCATGTATGTATGTATGTATGTACGTACGTGTGTGTATGTCATTATTCAGTTTTATTTCAAGATTTCTTGCCAATGGAGAAAGAGCTGGTTTCTAACCTAGATCCATGGCTCCTTGAGAAAACAGCACCATAACGCAATCCACCCTGCCAGAAATTTAGAAACGGCCTGCTATACTGCTTGGCATTCGCGCCGGAAGCTCCAATACGAACATTTCAAAGTGTTTAGGTGTCATTCTGAGGACAGCGCAATCTGAGGATATGTACGGAGAGTGATAAAAATCAAACATCCGGTCAACATCATAGTGTTTCGAGTGATCACTAGTGAAGGCGATGTTATGCCTCCATTCATCTTCTCACACAGCCTCAAACTCAACACAGAGGCTTACATCAAGTACCTGGAGGAGGTAGTGCTGCCCTGGGTCAAGAGGGTGGCTGCTAGAACACTATGTCTGGCAACAAGACTCTGTACCATGCCACACAAGCAAGAGAATCCAGTCATAGTTGGCAGATAATAGTTGTCAGATAAATCCGGCCACCTAACTCCCCACAGTGTAACCCCCTTATTATTATGTGTAGGGCGCAGTTGAGCGAAAGACCAACAAAACTCCTTGTAACATCAAAGATGAATTGAAGGCATGGATTATGGCAGCATTCACTAACTTAAACAAGCAAACCGTTCAGTAGAGTTGCAGGAGATCCGGAGTCGTCTGGAGGTCGTGGTTGAAGCCAATGGCGATTTTATTGAATAAATTTGCTCTTTAATATTTCAAGATATTTTTTATGTAATTTTGATAAATATATCTATTAAAATGAGATTTCAATGTTATTTTCATTTTTGCTTAATTTAGATGGCCATATATTCACCACACCCTCTACACACACACACTCAAAACACACATACACACACATATACACACACATAAACACACATATATATAATAAATTTTATATATATATATATATATATATATATATATATATATATATATTTATGTGTATATATATATATATATATATATATATATATATATATATATATATATATATATATGTATATATATATATATGCATATATGGGTACAGGACGTCACCAACGGTGCAAATAACATGAAATACGGAAACAAACGAGGGGAAAACGAGTGAAGTACGTAAACAGCGAGAAAAAAATGGAAAACAGGACAAGTAAATACAGAGAAAGGACCCCTCATCAGTTGTCGGCTATGTAGCTACTCCTCATTTCGAACATTTATATATATATATATATATAAACGTACATACATACGTACGCACGTACATACATACGTACGTACATACATGCATGCATACATACGCACAGATAGATAGATAGATAGAAAGATAGATACATAGATAGATTGATTGATTGATTGATAGATAGGTAAGCAGGCAAGTAGATAGAATAAAGCTGAAAGTGCATGAAAAGCCAACCACAAAGAGAGGTGGCGGTGGTAGTGGTGAGATGAAAACAGCAGATAGACAGATAGGCAGAATGAATTTCAGACAGGCGAACAAATAGACAAATAGACAAATAGACCGGCAGGTAGACAGACAAGAGAGAAAACCACGGTTGTGTTGGAACTTGCATAATTGTCCCCAGAGTATCTTGCCTCATTGGTTTCACTTTGCAATTAATTAGATTGATCTAGTGATGGGTGGGTGGAAAAAAGGAGT
>NC_142938.1:47944313-47956813 GCF_046866305.1 Octopus bimaculoides | reverse complement strand
CCCAGTGCTCTTCGCCGCGGTACATAAAACTATTATTAGATGATAGCAGATATTCTCAGCCAAAAAGAAAACATGTCTTATTCGCAAGAATTTCAAATTCTTTTCTGGTAGTCAGACATCTTATACGTCTCTAAATCCAATTCAGAATTTAATAAACTTCTTGTTTCATACCTTGATGCCTCAAATGTTGATTTCAATTATTCATTTAGGCCAGGGGCTCTCAACCAATATTTCTTATCCTTGCACTCCTTTGATTACTATTTTAATCTGGTGGATCTCCATAACTATTCGATATTTAAAAACTAGTCTTATAGAAACCTCTATCAAAATTCCTATATTGTTTTCACACTATAACTTGTGAAAATGTGAGAGAAAGAAACCTGGCTATTTCTTACAATATTTATTAATGCATAAATCTAAAGTAAAATTTTTCCAAGGGCCCTTAAAATACTATTGTAGATCCTCAATTTACTATTTTGTTATATTGACCCCCCTCCCCAAATCTTATATGGAACCTTAGGGGCCAAATGGACTCTAGTTGAGAACCTCTGATTTAGGTCTTGCAGGTTGCCACAATGTTCCATTTACCTGCTAGTATCATCGGGAAAATGACTATGGAATTTTGCAGTTCGTTTACAAAGTCATTGGCTACATGATAAAGGGAAACGGAGATCAGAAACAGACTAAATATTAATCTATGTAGGACTGACGCATTGATTTAGTGACAGTCCAGAAAAGTGATCTTCATGAAAGTTTGTTATGCTAACCTCTTCGTTTATCTTCAACTTATTTCAGTCATTGGACCTCAGCCATGCTGAAGCGCCACCTTCAAGGGTTCAGGTAAACAAAGGAACCCCAGGTTATATGTAATTTTTAAAGTCTTGCACTTATTCTATTAGTCTCGTTTGCAGAACAAGTTACGGGAAGGTAAACAACGGCGGTTGTCAATCGGTGGTGGGAGATAAACACAAGCACAAGAACACAAACTTATATATATATACATACATACATATAACAATGTATAATACACACACACACACACACGCACACACACACACACACATGCACACAGTATGTGCGTGTGTATGTGTGTGTGTATGTACGACGGTCTTCTTTCAGTTTGCATCAGCAGAATTCATTCACAAGACTTTGATCGGCTCAGCAGTATAGTAGAAGATATTTATCCAAGATGCTACGTATAGGGACTGAAATCGGAGCAATGTGTTTGAGAATCAGACCTCTTACCACAAAGCCACACCAATGTTGAAATATGAACAAAAAGGAAAAAATTATCTTCAGTCATGTTTTATTGACAACACTTAATTTACAATACTTACAATTCATAAATACATGATCAGTATGAACCAAACAGTGATTGTCTGGAAAGAGAGGAGGCATAATTTTTTAGTGGTAACAGAATAAATTTTCTGTGAAGAAATTGAGAATGAAAATTGTTGTATCAAATATGAGACAAAAAATGCACATACCTTCCAGTTGCAATAAACTGAATATCCTCAAAGAGTTGAATCTTTTATATTCTTTTGATATGCTTTTCCCCAGAAAATTTTCGAATGTTGTGGTGGCAATTTTAGGTGCAAAAATGAAACTTTTTTTCTTTGGCTAGCATTCTTACCATAAGCTAACATCAGAAATGCTCGAGTATCAAATATATATCATTACTGTTTACAGCAACCATCTTCGGGCTATATTTCCAAATATGGAAACGTTATTCGTCATCTAGTTTAGTCTTAGAACCTATACATCTAAGTTTCGAATCTTAAAAGAAAACTAACTACTATAATCTAAAGTAGTAAATTTAACGGATCTCCGGTCTTATAATTTCCCACAATATCCAGCTAAGTGCGGCACCATTATTCCATAATTCCTCAAAAGCTTCTTTAGTACTCAGAGTTAGGACAAATGAGTCTTGATTTGTACTATAACTAAGAGAGCATGCTGAGAATATTTACTGTACTGAAGTTTACTCGAAAGTAGAATTTTCTCTTTGAAATGAGTTCATTTTTTTTTTCTTCTTATCAGGTAGCCTTATCAGCTATTTGTGAACTCCTCATCCCATCACTTTGCTGATAGTGATAAATGATGATAAGATACAAATGCAGTAAAGTGGAAGCAAGTGAAACAGGTAATAAAATAGTGTGTTGAGTGTTGATTTGCTAATTTCACATTACTTCAACTCAAAACTTAAGCTGAAATTTGAAATAATAATAAATAATAAATAAATTTAGTAATCCAATTTACATCGAAAATTTCTTTATCGATTACAATAAGTAAAGATTACAAAAAATATTTTTCAGAAGTTGTATAAAAAATCGGAGTAAACCCTTTGACAGCTTGATAAGAGGTCAAAAAAATAAAATGAGTCAGTAATTATATAAAAAAAAAATTCTTTGCAAGCAAGCAAGGCGGTCAAAAACGTATATAAAAAATAAATTTCTGGAAATATGAAATATTACAAATGTTATAAATACTGTAGGTCTATAAAACAAAGTTTATAAATGAGTTTCGTTCAGCAGAAGGTGGACTTTTAATGATTTTTTTTGAAATTTGACAGCGAAAAAATGTTTTTTTAGCTTTCGTGGTAAGATATTATTCCATATGTTAATAGTGTTATAAATAAAGCTTCTTTGACAAACTGCTACTCGACAAAAGGGTGTTTCGAAATTCAAGTCAGTAATACCTCTTGTTTGGTAGTTATGAGGGAGAGAATGACGACGGATAATTTCATAGCAATAAGTATGGCGGTGATGATGAAATATTTTGTGGAACTGAATGGCAGAGTTGTATACACACACACACACACACACACACACACACACACACACACACACACACACACACACACACACACACATTATTAATCGAAAGTAATTTTTATTGAGGATTGTTTATTTTGAGAGTCTTGCATGATTTATGAATGGCATTGTTGAGTAAGCGAACTTTACAATTTCCCCAGGCTGCAACACAGTAAAAGAATTTTGAGTATATGAAAGGATAATAAAGAGTGATTCTAACATTTTCGGGATGAAGGTAAGACCGGGTCGGTTTTGCTGGATCTGTCTTGTTGCATAAAATTCCAGAAGCAATTTGCTCTGAAGATTAGAATCTGTAGTGAAAGATTGTCATATATTTGGTGGTCGTCCATCAATATTTGATAATGCGTGGCACTTCTCTGAAACAGGAAGAAGATTTTGGTTTTACCTTTGCCATCAAATGTGCAGTTTTGTTAAGAGACAACATAGACATTTGTTAAGTTTGAGAGTGGATGAGTGAGTGAGTGAGTGAGTAAGCGAGAGAGAGAGTGAGTGAGTGAGTGAAAGAAAGAAATAGGAGTGAGAGGGAGAGAAGTGAGGAGTGCTTCTATATTGCTTCGCCATTTCTAACGCCTGTTGTTGCTTGCCAAGTTTTTTTTATTATTCATTTGACGTTGTCGTCTCACTTAAACTGGCAACAAAATATAAAAATACATAAGTCAAATGGCTGAATCAATAGATCGATAGGTACATGTGGAATTATATACAGAGTTTGGTGAACGGATAAATGGAGAAACAGATAGATAAATACACAGGATCGACCGACATGTAGTTAGATTGATTGATGAGGTAATTAAGCAGTAAGAAAGATAACGATACAGATAGACATAGACGTAGGTAATCGTAGATGATTATTTCCCATTAAAAGAGAAGCCCTGGGTGGCAACGGACGGAGTCAATGACCGGATTCTTACGAATAAAAATCCCCTCAACAAGTATTGAGCACTCTTTTCTCTCGCTTGTTAAAAAAGATTGTATGCATGTATGTATGCATATATTTATGTATATATTCGTGTGTGCATGTATGTACGTGTACCAGTGTGTGTGTGTGTATACACACGCATATGTTTGTATACCCACACACAAATTAACTAAGATTCAGGTGAAACCGTGTACAATGCTATGCAAAGCTTGTCCACAGTCATTAGCTTCGTAATGTCGTCATACAGAAGTAATGCTTTTGCTACTGAATATATTTAAGGTACTGGATATATTTAAGGTACTGGATATATTCAAGGTACTGGATATATTTAATGTGCTTGCATTTTATCAAGGTTTTCACTGGAACATTCCAACAGTACTTTTTTATTATGAGTGGCTACGGCTTCCGCCATATATGTATGTATGTATGTATGTATGTATGTATGTATGTATGTATGTATGTATGTATGTATGCATGCATGCATGTATGCATATATGTATGTATGTATTTATGTATGTGTGTGTGTGTGCGTGTGTGTGTGAGCAAGCGTGAGAGTGTAGGAGAACTCCATCTTCTGACGATGAGGATTCACTTGTTCGATCAACTGAATTACCTGCTCCTGCATGAATCTCTATCTGTTGAAATTGTGACTGAACCCGAAACCATGTGGTTGAGAAGCAAACTTCTTTATTTCATATATATTGGCCATTAAGGCCTTACAAAGAGGGGACAAACAAGGGCAGACAAACATAAAGAAGCTGCGGGCTGGACACAGACATTAATGAGATGAAGGTGATAACAAAAAGGAGAAGCAAACTTCTAACCACACAGCCACGCCTGCACAACCATTTAGCTATACTGCACCCATTACACACAAACACACATACACACACACACATAGACACACACACACATACACACACACACACACTCTCTCTCACACATACACACACACACACACACACAGACAAACACACACACACGTACATACGGATTCCAGCGAGGTGAGTTGAGGCAATAGCCAGAAATCGAAATCATGATCCAAGTATATGCAATTCTTCATTCTACAGCTTTGACCTATGACGATTTTTGATAATCCTTACTCACTTGCCCGATTTCTGTTGATCCATTGTATATTTCAGTGTAATTCGGTGGTTTACTTGAGGATCTAGCTCCTCTTTCCACCCTCTGTTACACTCTCTTATCCTCTGTTGTAATTATAGTTAATTATAATCATAATTATAAATTTTCATATATCACAAAAACTGTTACTCAGAGTTGCATGTTCCCGTTCATCGGACAGACGAAGGGGAACGTGAAACTCTGAGTAACAGTTTTTGTGATATTTCTGCTGCATTTCAATAAAGCATATTACTCTATCTCTGGTATTCAAGTACTATTTTTTTCACCTTGTTTCGCATTTATGTGCTTACTCGGTATATATATATATACCGAGACTGATAGAATAAGTACTAGGCTTACAAAGAATAAGTCCTGGGGTCGATTTGGTCGACTAAAGGCGGTGCTCCAGCATGGCCGCAGTCAAATGACTGAAACAAGTAAAAGAGTAAAAAGGTATATATATATATATATATATATATATATATATATATATATATATATATATATATATATATATATATATATATATATATAAAACAAATAATAAATGAGTATATGCATATATACGTACAAGTATGTGCATACCTACATCTACCTGTATATATAGGTGCATATCTGGGTACAGGACGCTGCAAACAAAACGTAGACAAAAAATAATAATAACCAGAGTACAGAAAACACACAACAAACAAGCCACATAGAGAACATCTTCCTTCATCAGCTGCTCCCATTCTAACACAGGCGTTATATATATATATATATATATATATATATATATACATACATACATACATAATACATACATACATACATACATGCATACATGCATACACAGAATTTCATCGTTAACGTGTGAGGTTCCTGGTGTTACGTCTCTGTGAAAACATAAAATGCCAACATAATAGAGTCGGCACAGTGATTTGGGTCAGTGAAGAGAAACTATGTACGGTAGTGGAAGTCAGTTGCCCAGCGGATGTCAACATAAAGCTAAAGATGAGTGAAAAAGAAGACATCTACGCCGCCCTATTGAGAAATTTACAGCTGCTCTACTAGGATTACAAGTTCAGATTTATACCTGTAATTATTGGGGCACTAAAATATTGTAACAAACTGCCACAGCGCCAATCTTGAGAAATTAAGCTTCTCAAAACCAGAAGAAGAAAAAACTAATTAGAAGATTACAAATACAGGCCATGAACTGAACTGTCGAAATATGTACAACTTTCCAAAGCTTAGAATTTAAGTATATACGCGCATGTCTAGACATGCAGCTATACGTATGAGAACACACGCCTAAAACAAAATACACACATCTGCAATGCTCTGACTCTAAATATTGCACACATACACACAAGCATGCACAAATACCTTGTTGTTGCTTAAAATTCCAATGAAGGAAGTTTGGATGAAGGTTAGAAACCGGTTCTTTTTATATCAGCTGGAAATCTAGAAATAAAACAAAATGATAACATACATATACTATGTGGCAAGTAGCTTGCTAACCAACCACATGGTTCGGGGTTCAGTCCCACTGCGTGGCAGCTTGGGCAAGTGTCTTCTACCATAGCCTCGAGTCAACCAAAGCCTTGTGGGTGAATTTTTTGTAGACGGAAACAGAAAGAAGCCTGTCGCATACACACACACACACACACACACACACACACACACACGCGCACACACACACACACACACACACACACACACACACACACACACACATATATATATATGAATATATTTGTGTGTGTCTGTGTCTGTGTCTGTCCCCCCACCATCGATCGCTTAACAACCGATGTTGGTGTGTTTACGTCCCCGTTATCTTGCGTTTCGGCAAAAAAGACCGATAGAATAAGTGCTAGGCTTACAAAGATTAAATCCTGGGATCGATTTGTTCGACTAAAGGCGGTGCTCCAGCATGGCCGCATTCAAATGACTGAAACAAGTAAAGGAATACATACTGAAATATAATCATAGAATGAAGGATAATGTGTGATAATTACGATGTAAGTGAATGGGGAGGAGAAGTGAGAAAGCGAGAAAGAAGGAGAGAAAAAGGAGAGATAGAAAGAGAAAGAAATACTAGAGAGAAGAAAGCGTGAGTGAATGAATGGGAAGGAATATTTAAAGGAAATAAATAAATAAACAAGATAAATGAAGGAAAGAAGCAGAGCCATGGAAAAAGAGAAAGGAGGAAAGAAGCAGAAGACCTTCTCTAAATGGACGGCTATCAAATTTCTTTGCTATTCTTACCGGTAAACAGGCAGCATCATGGCGATATTTTCAAGTCGCCATTGTGTCCTGGGCAGCAGCAGCAGCAGCAAGATTACAACAATAAAAAACGTAGGCTTCATTAGTAGCAGCAACATTAAAATCACTATCAATTCTTTCGGTGAACATGTCGATGATGATGATGAGGAACCTCCTCCTCCTCCTCCCCCTCCTCCTCCCCCTCCTCCCCCTCCTCCCCCTCCTCCCCCTCCTCCCCCTCCTCCTCCCCCTCCCCCTCCTCCTCCCCCCCTCCTCCTCCCCCTCCCCCTCCCCCTCCCCTCCCCCTCCTCCTCCTCCTCCTCCTCCTCCTCCTCCTCCTCATCGACTTCGACTTCGACGTCAAGAGTAACAAAAACAAAGGTCTCTTATCGATAAATCTTCGATTAAGCACAATGCCTTTCTAACGTTATTTCTCTGAAATTCCCAGTCCTTAACCACACGCGCGCTACATACAAACATACATACATGCATATATATGTAAATGCGTGCATATATGTATGTATTTATGCAAATATATATATATATATATGAATATATACATATACATATATATATATATATATATATATATATATATATATATATATATATATATATATATATATATATATATATATATATATATATACATATGTGCGTGTGTGTGTGTGTGTGTGTGTGTGTGCGCGCGTGTGTTATTATTTAGAACAAACAGTAAAATGTTGGCATTAATAGCCGACGAGAATGTATTGTAGCTCTTCACTCTGACATTTGAAACTCCGAGCAGAATAATGACATCATTTTGCTGTTTGTTCTAAATTATAACATATATAAATCATCCTCTATTTCTTTAATATCGAAGTCTCACTCTTTTGTTGTTACTTTTTATCATTACATATCTTTATCTATAACTATATCTTTATCTATCTATCTATCTATCTATCTATCTATCTATCTATCTATCTATCTATCTATCTATCTATCTATCTATATATAATATATATATACATATATATATATATATATATATATATATATATATATATATATATATATATATATATATATACATGCATATATATATACACATGCATATATATATATATATACATGCATATATACAAAGTACAGGAGTTTAATTGACAGGTGCTCTGAACGATTAGGTACGCTTGGTAAGTGCTGTAACGGATTACTGGGGCTCCAACGTTATAGCCGAGACGGTGGTTATGGAGCCATTGCAGATTTCTGATGCAGCAGATATACAATAGTTAAACAAGACGCCAAACATTAAGGTAACGCAAATATCACAAGTCATATACAATATTATTATGATTTTGAATTTCTTCCTATAATACGTCTTGCTTAAGTATTATACAAGGGTTTGACAAAATAATGGAAACACCTTAAAATTTCAAACGAATTTATGTTAATATGGGGTAGGACCACCTTTGACAGTAATTACTGCTTGAAGCCTACGAGGTATGGACTCGTACAAAGTTTGAATTGTTTCCAAAGGAATTTTTGTTCATTCTTCAGCTAAAACAGCCTCGAGTTCTTGTAGTGACAATGGTGGAGGATATAAACTTCTTACTTGCTTTTCTAAAATGCACCATAAATGTTCAATAATATTGAAATCTGAACACTGTGGTGGCCAGATGAGATGTTCAACTTCATTAGAATGTTCCTCGTGCCATTCAGTAACAGCTTTAGTTGTGTGAATTGGTGCATTATCATTCTGAAAGATTGCGTTTTCCCCCGGAAACAGTTCTGCAACCATAGGATGAATTTGATCAGATAAAATGCTTAAATAGTCTTGACCATTAATTCTGCCATGAAGGGAAACCATCGGGCCGGTGGATTTTCAAGATATAGCCTCCCAGATCATCACATATCCTCCTCCATGTTTAACAGTTGGAAGATAGCAGTCTGGGTTAAATGCTTCTTTTGGCTGTCTCCACACGTATACTCGATCGGTGGTCGGAAATAAGGTAAAGGATGACTCGTCCGAGAAAATAAGATTCTCTAGGGACCAATTCTGTAGGTTTTTACTCCACTCTAAACACTTTGCAACATTTGTTTTTGAAAGTAGTGGTTTTCTGATTGCAACCCTCCCGTGAAATCTGGCTTTGTGCAGTTTCCGGCGAACAGTTTTTGTGGAAACTGGGTTATCGAGGTAGTCATTAAACTCTGCAGTAATTATGGGAGCTGTACTTTTGTGAACCTTTCTAACACTTTGCGTAAGAGTCCGACGGTCCCTATCTGAAAGTTTTGGTTTTCTTCCGGAGTTTTGTTTCGATGAGGAGGTCCGAGGTTACTACTACTAAATATTAATAAAAATATAGATATATTCATATTTTGAGTTGTATTTTTTCCTGTTTGCATCAACACACACACACACACACACACACACACACACACACACACACACACACACACACACACATACACACACACACACACACATATATATATATATATATGTATGTATGTATGTATGTATGTATGTTCACTATGTTGAACCGTTATTCTCCACACATCTTTTTCTCTCTCCGTATATATTTTTTTCATTCTTCGTTTTCCCCCTCTTAATCCTTTCTGATGAAGCGCATAGGCTCGAAACATAAAAGACTTTTCCATTCTTCCCGAGCGTGAAATTAATGCACCTGCCTTCGTCTTTTAGTTTGTTTCTGTAAATTTGAATTATACACGTATATGTACGTATATACACGTATATACACATATATATATATATGTGTGCGTGTGTGTGTGTAGATATGCATACACAGGCAGGTATATAACTGTAGACATGCTCACACATACATACACACACACACACATGAACGCGCACAGAAAAGCACTTGTAGACATGCATTCACTATCTGTCTGTCTGTCTGTCTGTCTGTCTGTCTGTCTGTCTGTCTTTCTGTCTGTCTGTCTGTCTGTCTTTCTGTCTGTCTGTCTGTCTGTCTGTCTGTCTCTCTCTCTCTCTCTCTCTCTCTCTCTCTCTCGCTCACTCGCGTTTTCTATCTTTCTTTCATAAACACATAAACGCACATACACACTTATATAGCAAACGTACTCTCTCACACACCTGCTCACAAAAACACATGTACAAGCATTCTTGAACACACACACACACATACACACACACACACACACACACACATGCCCACACACACACACACATGCCCACACACACACACACCTGCGTACAAAAACACATGTACAAGCATTCTTGAACACACACGCACACACACACACACACACCTGCTCACAATAACACATGTACAAGCATTCTTGAACGTACACACACACCTGCTCACAAAAACACATGTACAAGCATTCTTGAACGCACGAACGCACACACACACACACACACACACACACACACACACACACGCACTCTCTCTCTCTCTCTCTCTCTCTCACTCTCTCTCTCTCTCTCTCACACACACACACACACACACACACTGACTCACACGCAGGCACATTTGAAGACAATATCTCTCACTTAGGTACCAGAATACACATATAAACCCGTACACAAACCACACAAGGATATTCATTCAAGAGCACATCTAATTTCTCTGTCTCTCTTTCTCTCTGTCTCTCTCTTTCTCTCTGTCCCTTTCTCACACAAACACATATTTGGACACAAAACACCTGTACATACACTCACGCAAGAGCACACGAAAACCTCTTTCATTCTTTCTTTCTTTCTTTCTTCTTTTCTGCCATTCATTCTTCCAGTATTACTTTCTTTCATTCATCCTTTCTTTTTCTTTCTTCCTTTCTTTCATTCTTCGTTTTTTTTTGTTTGTTTGTTTCTTTCATTCTTTCTTTGATATAATCTTTCTTTCATTCAGTCATTCTTTCTTTCTCACTTTAATTCTTTCTTTCTTTCTTTCTTTCTTTCATTCGTTCAATCTCTTTTACTTATTTCTTCTCTCTCTCACACATACACCTGTTCGTAAAAGCATGTACATGCACGCACGCAAGCATACACACACACACACACACAAATACACACACACTCACACAAACACACACACAAACACACACGTATATGTATAAGGCCTGACAGATTTTCACGCAACTTTTTCTCCTACACCGCTGCCATTTTGAATTCAATTGGAGCAGAAACTATTGTTGCTTTTACTGTTTAGTAATCTTCCTTAGTCTCACTCTCCCTCCCCCACTCGCTCCTTCACTCCCTCTCCCCCTCTCTCTTTTCTCTTTGTTTTTACTCACCGTGTTGTTAACTGTTTGACTATATTGTCACTGTTGACGTTGTCTCTTGCGTTGGTGATGAGGATGTTGCTGTTGTTACTGTTGCGTTTGGATCCACGTTAACTTTCGTCATACCATTTCCAAACCATTTCCAAAGCATTTCCAAACGCGACCAATGCAATATATATGGACCTTATGGAATAAATATTACCCATTGTGTCCTGTCTAATTTTTTTAGCTGATATTTCTAGCAGATCAATCGGTCACGCAGAGGTTCATTACGTGACATGTTCTGGTTGTTGTTGTTACCACCATTAGAGCTGAGGCTACAATAACCTCGATGAAGTCTTTGACTAGAAAGAGTCATACGATATATTTATATATATGTATGTATTCATAAATACATACATATATATATATATATATATATATATATATATATATATATACATATACATATAAACATAAATACATAAATACATACATGAAGGCGGTGAGCTGGCAGAAACGTTAGCACGCCAGGAGAAATGCTTAGCGGTATTTCGTCTGCCACTGCGTTCTGAGTTCAAATTCCGCCGAGGTCGACTTTGCCTTTCATCCTTTCGAGGTCGATAAATTAAGTACCAGTTACGCACTGGGGTCGATATAATCGACTTAATTCGTTTGTCTGTCCTTGTTTGTCCCCTCTGTGTGTAGCCCCTTGTGGGCAGTAAAGAAATAGGTATTTCGTCTGCCGTTACGTTCTGAGTTCAAACTCCGCCAAGGTCGACTTTGCCTTTCATCCTTTCGGGGTCGATAAATTAAGTACCAGTTACTCACTTGGGTCGATGTAATTGACTTAATCCCTTGTTTGTCCCCTCTATGTTTAACCCCTTGTGGGCAATAAAGAAATAACATATATATATATATATATATATATATATATATATATATATGTATATATATACATTCATAAATACATACATATATATACATATATATATATGCATACATATATATATATATATATATATATATATATATATATATATATATATATATACATTCATAAATACATATATACATATATACATAAACATATAGGCGCAGGTGTGGCTGTGTGGTAAGAATATTGCTTCAAAGCCACATGGTTCCGGGTTCAGTCTCAC
>NC_142938.1:47936813-47939313 GCF_046866305.1 Octopus bimaculoides | reverse complement strand
ATTTTCTTCTTTCTTCCTCCTCGTATTGCACCGCTTCCTTGGTCATAGCTCACCTCTCCCTGGTGTCTGCTTTCTTCCATTGTTGGAAATTGGAAGAACCAAGACCCTGGCGACCCCTGCATGTGACTCCAATGATGTCGCGTGGCTCACCATCCCTTCAGCCTGAGCGACTGCGGCGCTAGCTACCCACTTTCGCCCAGACCTTGTTGTAATACCTGCATGTCAGACAAGTACGTCCTTAGAGTCTCTGTACATCATTACAACGTTATATTTTGCTACTTTAAATTCCTCCACTACGGATGACAGGGGAAGTTGTAGCTGTTTCGATCTTATGTATAGACCTATTAAAGTGAAGCTTAGAGGAGCACCTAGCCATCTTCGGTATTTATTTATTTTCCTTTCCACCCTTTCCACATTTGTCATAGGAATATTATACAGCGTCAATTTGTGTGTGTGTATATGTTTGTTTAGCCCTCGCCATATCGCTTGACAACTGGTATTGGTTTGTTTACGTCTCCACTTGAACCTAGATAGGGGAAATTAGTTTTAGTGTCGTATATGATGTGACCTTACCCCCTAGTATTATATACAATAAGTCATATATATTTTCTTACTATTCCCTATAATTTCTTATTATTGTATTTTCTTATGTTGATACATTTACCTATTAACCTCTTATCTCTTATAAGTTATTAAAGAGAAATATTAACTTTCTAGTTACTTAAGTCTAGAAGAGTTGATTATAACATACCCATAATAAAGTACAAATATTTGTGCATATTTGCATGTGCGCCCATAGTTAAGTATGTGTATGTATCTGTGTACAACTTATTTTTCCGATTGTTTTCTGATTCTTAGCTTACAGTTAATATAAAGATAGTATAAGTAAATACCCAGAGCAATCTTTATAGAAACCACCTTATAAGTAAATAATTAAGTACAGGAATGGATATTAAGCTAATTCTATGTCATTTTCCCTTTCTAATATTGAAAATTGGTATATACACACAGTTTATATATTCTGGTTATAATATAATTTTTAGTAATCTTAAATTTTATCTTCACACAACATAACAATATTGTTTATATACAATCACCCATCGTAGCCCACGATAGTTTCCTCTGTATTAACATCATAGGTTTCATTAGCGTCATGCCCCTTTAACTGGTAATTAACACCTTGATATAGGGTCTTCCCCTACCCAGCCTCCTTTATAGACAATTACATATTTCCTAAAATCCTGACAATATTTATGACCATACCCAACTATAAACTGTTAACTCACTCCGTCTATCCATTCTAAACAGACACTATCCTCTAGCCTTAGATTTGGTAGTTGATAAAAAAATAGACTAATAAATTAAAAATGAACCACAACCCGTTACAAGCTATGACCCTAACAAAATTCATACAGTTCTTAGAGGTGAAACATATTTTGAGCTACATTAATAGCAGCATGGACTTTTCCCCACTTCTTGCTCTATTAGAGAATTCAAGTAAAATTATATTAATATGTCCAACTGATTAAAAAAATTATGTTTATTTATGCAGTTGTGGATAGCCCTGCATTTAAATTGATGTAATGATTGCATTGTTCAATGAAATGGAGCCGCTTGAAATGGTCGTACTGCATCACCTCTTGACATCCTGTTGCTTATTTTGATATATATATATATATATATATATATATATATATATATATATATATATATATATATATATATATATATATATGTATATATATATATATAATTTTATTTAAAAGAGTTCCAACTCTGCTTTTTATGTTTTATTTATATTCTTGTAAAATTAATGTGGGATATAGAATATGGAATATATAATATATAATATAAAAATAAATGGTGAAATGAAATGAAGTATTGAATGTCTTATTGAATATATGAAATATTGAGTATTCAATATAAAGAATTAAATATATAAAGGCTAATACGTATTTTCATGCCTAATGTCATTCATCAAGGCCTCATCTGACAGACTGTATATATATATATATATGTATGTATGCAGGTATGTGTGTGTGTGTGTCTTTTTGTCTGTGTTTGTCCCCAACAACCGCTTGACAACCGATGCTGGTGTGTTTGCGTTTCTGTAACTTAGTGGTTCTTCGAAATGGAACCGATAGAATAAGTACAAGGTTTAAAAATGTCCTGGGGTCGATTTGTTCCACTTCAAGCTGGGTGCCTCAGCATGGCTGATGTCAAATAACCGAAACACGTACAAGAGTAAAAGAATAAAAGGATAACCACAGTAAATTATTCTTGGCATACGGAAGCAAAGCCTTGTCCAAAATTTTGAGATATGCTATACTGTTCATGATCCTCTTGTTCCGAAGCATAGAAAAGAGGTAGCGCTAGATTTGAAAACGGAACCGTTAAATAACAGTATTTAAATAAAACGGCTTACAATTTAAGGTTCTGTTAGGATTAAAGGACAGAAACAAATTTTCAAACGAAATGCAATTGTTTTCTTGTCATTTAT
>NC_142938.1:47924313-47926813 GCF_046866305.1 Octopus bimaculoides | reverse complement strand
TGTTGGCAATCTTTTTAAACTTGTGTCTTATATCGTTCAAATTTCTTTAAAGTCGGCAATATATGAATGTTCACTGGGTTTGTAAAAGCGAGCAAAGCTAGAGGAAACCAAAAGACGAATGATCACAGTAAGCAGTCAGCTACCCTACGCTAGTCGTTACCACTCCCCAGTGTAGGATTCCTCACCATACAGCTGACCAGCACAGCCGTAAGATGCATTACGGATCTATAGCAATTGGAAGGGCGTAACCCAACTCAAATAAACATTAACAACTGTGTGACGTGAGGGTTAAGGTGAAATGAAAGTGTCACCTTTGGAGTTTGCCAATGATCACTATGCCGATAGGTAACTGAACAGAATAAATTTTGCATTTAATAAATCTCTTTGAATGACCAATCACTTATCTGGAAAGGCCTTGAAATCAATGTTACTATCTGGGGACTATCTCTGACCCAGAGATAATAAAAAGACTCAAAGGAGGTCTGCAATCAAATAACTTTACTCAAAATTACACTTTGCAACTGAATCAGTGGAAGCAAAGATGCCTCTTCTTTACTTGACAATTTATGCACCACATTTGCAGAAATCACAATCAAAGTATATCTCAAAGCAAACTCTTACACTGTTGTACCATTGAATTACAATTAACGCTCATCTTGTATGCTCGGGTGACTCTACAGTTTCCAAGACTACAATTGTATTCCTCTTGGCTTAGGTAAAATGACTAAATTGTGGGTGTTAAGGGGTCTTACTAACTTCTTATGAATTTGAAATTTTAGGAATATTACTTCATTTGTGTCTAATATCAATGGTTAAAATTTCATTAACAGCAAAAATATATGAATTTTCATGGGGGTCATCGCCTCATTTATGCCCCCTCACTTTCAAACATATACTGCATTACAGCCACCTTTATGCATAGAATATAATTTCTAAGTTTCATAAAGATCCATTCAGTACTTTTTACCTTGTTTTGGATCGTAAAACAATGACTAAAATTTGGGAGTTAAGGCCCCCATTAGTGGGTCTTAGAATCCTCATGAGAAGCGGAAACTTTGCGAATATTTCTTGATTTGTGTCAATTACCTATGATTGAAATTTCATCAACATCGAAAATTTATGAATTTTCATGGGGGTGGGAGTGTGCCCCTTTAAGCCCCCTTAAATTCCAACCAAACATACTGTATTATACCCGCCTTTATGCATTGAATCTATATCATAATGATTATTCAGTAATTTTGGTCCATGAAAAATGACTAAAATTTGATGATTAGGAGGTCTTAGAATCATCCAAAGACATAGAAATTTTGGGTAAATTTTAAAAATTTATTTCTAATACCTATGATTCAACTTTCCTCAAAATCCGAAGGATATGAATTTTCACTGGGTTTCTGCCCCCCCCCCCCATTTATGCCCCCTCAAAATTGTATGAAACATACAGCATTACCCTCCTCCCTTGGCTTGGATTTTGTGTTCCAAATTTCATTTGGATCAGTCCAGTAGTTTTCGAGTCTATAAGTAACACACGATATATATACTTATTTGTCCAAATTATTTATTATATATATATATATATATATATATATATATATATATATATATATAATAAATAATTTGGACAAATAAGTATAATTCGATTAGTGTGTTTAGATTTTGAGTAAAGTGCCGGCACAGTTTAAGCAGCCTGTTGTCATTCGCAGTCGTGGTAGACTTCTGTTGGACCTATTTCAGCCGGCCCATCAGTCTGGGTCTCGTCAAGTACTTCAATAAAGATGTCTCACCACAAATTTTTAATGTCGGCTAATGGACATATAACAAGTCAGCCGACATTAAAAATCTGTAGTGATACACATCTTTATTGATGTGCCTGATGAGACCCAGATTGATGGGTCGAAACATATGTTTTACCCAATAAAGATTTAATACCAAATCCATCTCCCGTAAATTGATATTATATATATAAAGATATATATATATATATATATATATATATATATATATATATATATATATATATATATATATATATATATATATATATACATAATATATATATATGCATGTTTATAATATATTTATGGTATGTTTATAAGTACACTCATTCACAGACAGTATAATATATATGACCTCTCCAATCCAACCACCCGAAAAGAGTCCGAAAATTTAAAATAGTCTGACTCAATTCTCCATTCATTTTCACTAACGGTTGTTAGGAGATTCCTGACATTAACTGAAAAACATTTCCCTAAAACCCATAGATATAATAATCTCTTCAATCCTCATAATGTCAAAGTCAGCTACTCCTGTTTAGACAATATTACTTCAAATATCACACGCGACATTAGGCGCAAGCACACACCTACACAGTCTTCAATCACTTCACATTTTCTTTCACCGTTTAGAGTCGATGCAAAATCATCACTTTCAATCAAGTAATGGAGGTTAATTTAATCTACAATTAATTAGAAGCTGTAGTCCTTAATGAGTTCATTATTGTTTT
>NC_142938.1:47914313-47919313 GCF_046866305.1 Octopus bimaculoides | reverse complement strand
TCTGCTGGTATTGAAACATCAATTAGAAGGCATTTTTTTCCTTCATGATCTTTGACAACTATATCTGGTCTATTTGCCTTAATTTCTCTATCTGTGTGTGTTGGCATATCCCAGAGTATGGTTGCTTTCTCGTTTTCTGTGACCTTTTCTGGGGTGTGTTTATACCATCTTTTTTCTGTTGCTATTCCATAATGTTGGCATAGCTTCCAGTGTATATAGGTCCCAGCTCTGTCGTGTCTGTGAATATATTCCTTCTTAGCCAGGACTGGGCAGCCAGAGATAATATTATTATTATTATTATTATTATTATTATTATTATTATTATTATTTTATGTTTGACTTTTGCTTTGCATTTGTACAAGTTGGATCCAAGTCTCACCCAGAGACCTCAAGAGACAACAAGTTAGAAGTTCATGTAGGTGTTATGCCTAGGGTACCATATATTTGGATTTGTACACAGTGTTGTTCTAGAGAATGTTTAAGAAACCATAAGAAAATTATGTGTTTGTTTTAAAATTTGAGATCACGTAGACAGTATTTTACGTAGGATATGGGCAGTTCCTATGAGCACTATCTTTTGAACTTCAGCCATTTTGGGGTTTCCTGGTATCTGAGCTAGGTAGTAATTATTATTATTATTATTATTATTATTATTATTATTATTATTATTATTATTATTATTATTATTTGATAGATTGACTAGATGTGGTAATTTTAAGAAAGTGTTTGATGGTAATTAATAAGTAAAAAACAAACCTGAACCATCACTCGGTTTGGTGAATGTAGAAAGAAAGCTGTGTGGAAGCATCTATTAATATTCATAGTTACACTGTCCTTTGAATATCATATCCATATTATATTAACGTTGACTTGGACCATAAAATGGCTCAGAGAGTAGGTTAACATGCTTTATAGTAATTGGTTTCGTGAACGTTAGACTGAACCAGACATGACTTTCACTTCAATATTTGAAAGTGGTGAAATAACTACCAATTAATACATTTGGATAGGTTCGATAATCTTATAGCATTTGTTTGTTGGATATTTACTCTTACACGCATGTGGGTGGAAATAGATGGACAAAAGAATAATGTGTTAGGCAGTTAGTTGACAGAACACTGATACTTATCCTAGCATAGGCATGATGTTGTGTATGTGGTCAGGACATTTAATTATTAATTGGTTCAGCTATCTTAGTTAAATAGATCTCAGATGATAGGAACTGCTAACGGCAGTAAGCGACGGTTGCACTCAATAATTGAAAGAAGGCGCGTAGGTTAGCGGTTGAGGTAATCGGCTCACAATCGTAAGGTCGTAAGTTTGATACCCAGAAGCGCGTTGTGTTCTTGAGCAAAACACTTTATTTCACGCTGCTCCAGTCCATTCAACTAGCAAAAATGAGTAGAGCATGTACTTCAAAAGGCCAACTTTTCATATTCTGTATCATGTTGAAGCTTCCTGAGAACTACGTTAGTGGTACGCGTGTCTGTGGAGTGCTCAGCCACTTGCAAGTTAATTTCACGAACCGGCTGTTCTGTTGATCGGATCAACTGGAACATCGTCGTCGTAACCGACGGACTGCCAGTCTTATTTTTTTACTCTATAATCGAAAAATGATCCTCTTCTGGAAGCCTAGAGAAAGTGAGTTATACAAGTCGCTGTGTTAATCTTTCTCAGAATCAGTACATGAAGACGAGATCTTAGTGAGCCTCCATAATCAACAGAATTGCGGCACGGCAATCTCTAACGATAATAATATAACTAAGATAGGAATCAGTATTTGAATATTATTAACCAGGAATAAAGCCACTCTATTTTTAATGAATAGAGAATGGGAAATTACGATGTTTATGCATTTTTTAAAGTTCATAATCGGCGTAAGTTAAACGAAATGGCTTTGAATAGGTGTTGAAACCACATTGCGGTTTCGGTTTGTCCTACTGCATTCGCTGTCAAAGAAATGGAAATCAGGAATAAAACTATAATGTCCATAGCTTTCTGGAAGGAATATGTGGTTTATGTTATTAGTTTGTTAGCTGTAATTAGTCACTAGCTTAGTTCATTAATAGCTTGAGTGAAGTGAAATGACTTCAGCCGAGAACTCAAACTACGATGCAGAGCTTTTCTAGCTGAGAATTTTCCTCTTGCTTCGCGGTGATCATCGTACATATTGTATTGATATTGATTTCTGACTTGGCTGGGACTTAGGTTATTGATAAAAAACACAGCACCATTGTTATTTGCATTTACTTCGTAATGTAATCCAATCGATTATATGCGAATCTTATAAACTATAGTCCCCATGACAATGATACTGCAAAAATGGGTGTAACGATTTTTGTAAGGTGAAACTGTCACTTCGTTTCAATCTCCTCTGATTCATTTACCTCGAAAATATTTTAATGAAAGTCACGGACATAAAATTTCACTTTTTCTTTCCAAGAAACGAAGGCTCTTATGTGCCCAAGCCACTTAACATTGAAATGATTCTGTGAATATACTTATGGTGATTCAACACTTTGTTTTAATAAATGCTGCGTTAATTAATCTATGATGCATTATTAATAAGATTGACCCCTATGTATAACAGGTACTACTAGTACATATTTTAATGATTATGACAGGATAAAATATATAAAATAGTCGATGACCAATGTTATATGAACTCGGCGACTTTTTCGAAGCAGCAATTTAATTTATTGCTATGCTGTTTCTGATTTCTTTACAAAACTACAGCTGTGTTAATATTGGATTAGAAGCGTCGTGAAATGTGATGAGATGAGAAGCAGCACAGTACATAAGAAAATGACTTACGGTATTAAATTACGTATCTTTTTCAAGACAAGGTAGGATAATCACTTGGTGGCAATCGGCACCAACTCCAAATGAAAAAGGGAGACAATCTGAAGAATCAACATTTCTCCAAAAGTGGCGTATTATTAAAAACACGCTACTTTTGGAGAACTTTTGATATATGCATATAATCGTATGAAGAAATATTAAATAAAATATAATAGTGTGCAGCCATAGTAACATGGAAATGTGTTATCATGGACGTAAACTCAGACATAAGATCTTTCGCTGCGGAAATAGTTCTAGGTGAAACTTCCTCTCACAGTCAAAATGTGTGAAAACAGGTTAAGCTATGAGTGACGTTATCCGATCGTTGGATGCACGTGTTTCTCCATCATTGTGCATCGTCAGCTATAAATGCTGAATTCCTCCTTCACAGTCCTGCAAGAATAATACTTTTTATTTATAAGAAGCGGTTATAGTACATTTACTGCTGAGCTTAAATCTCGGTCAAGCTGTGTTGTATAAAATATGGCCTCTTCTTGCTTTTCTCATTCTTTCTGTTGAAGAGCGTAGCTCGAAACGTTAAAGACTTTCTCTATTCCCGAGCGTTAAACTAATACATCCTTTTGTTGTTTACACCACCTGTCCTCGTCTGTTGTTATTTTTTTTCGTAAATTCTCCCCCCCACACATATATATATATATATATATATATATATATATATGTATATATATATATATGTATATATATGTATATATATGTATATATATATATATATATATATATATATATATATATATATATATATATATATATATATATATATATATATATATATATATATATATATATATATATATATATATATACACACACATAAAAAAACACATACATACATACATATATTGTTCATGTTTATTGTTCATACACCTGTCTTCATCTTTTGCTTTTCTGTAAATTTCAACTATATACCTATACACGCACACACACACACACACACACACACACACACACACACACACACACACACACACACACACACACACACACACACATATATATATATATATGAATTCGTCTTGCTAGATTCCTGATGTGAAATAGTGTGTTGAAACAGATAGTGTTATATTTCAGGATGGTCTTCTGTTTTTTATTTTTCATTTGGCAAGAAAAAAAAATGACCATCCCGAAGAATAATAACATATGTGTGAGTTTGTGTGATTATGTGGGTATGTTTGTGTGTGTGTGTGAGTTAGTGACAGGTGACGGGGCTGGGGTGTGACGCATGGTAAAAAAAATTTCGCCGAGTACGCGTGCCTGGTACTTTCAGCTACAACCATCGCCCCGAATAACAGGTGGAAAAGAGTGCAATGGCAATTGTAGTGGTGGTGGTGATGGCACTAAGACAAGCAGTAGTAATAGTTCTGGTTTGATCCCAAAACGATCTTCATGGAGCAGAGCTATGGTCAAAGGCGTTCCAGACGTGACCATCCCGTTTTTTTCAATGTGACTATATTAGCCTAACATTCCATTTATGCGACTGTGGGGCCGGGGATGTTGGAGTTGAATGAATTTGGTCACCATTTCAAGCACATCGAGCGACCACAAAGAGACTTCTCAATGGTCTAGTAGTCGTCGTCGTCGTAGTGGTAGTAGTAGTAGTAGTAGTAGGTGGAGGAGGAGGAAGAGGAGGAGGAGGAAGAAGAGAAGAGGAAAAAGAGTAGTCGTAGGAAGTTTCGGTTAGGAAGTAGAGGAAGAAAAGTAGGAGTATGAAGAAAAAGGGGTTG
The DNA here is from genome assembly GCF_046866305.1 of Octopus bimaculoides. Taxonomy (NCBI): domain Eukaryota; kingdom Metazoa; phylum Mollusca; class Cephalopoda; order Octopoda; family Octopodidae; genus Octopus; species Octopus bimaculoides. The sequence goes on along the minus strand of NC_142938.1, from coordinate 47,914,730 downwards.
GAAAGGATAGCAGTATTAGCAGTGGTGGCGAAGTTGATGGTGGTGGTGGTAGTAATAGTAGTAGTAAGTAGTAGTAGTAGTACAGCAAATAAGGGCTATCTAAATATATTACAACGAAAACAATACTAACCATAACAACAAAAACAGCAATAATAATAATAATAATAATAATAATAATAATAATAATAATAATCATAATAATAATAATAATAATAATAATAATTATTATTATTATTATTATTATTATTATTATTATTATTATTATTATTATTATTATTATTATTATTATTATTATTATTATTGTAACAACACTAAAGATAAACAAAGTATCCAGATATCTGAAATGAAAAATGGAATAAGGGGGAAGAGAGTGGGATTGCAGTTTGGCAGAAACAGGGATTGTAATGTTAATTGGGG
>NC_142938.1:47896813-47909313 GCF_046866305.1 Octopus bimaculoides | reverse complement strand
TATATATATATATATATATATATATATATATATATAGTGTATATAGATGTTTACGGTTGTATGTTGAATTGCGTTAAGTTGAAACTGCCTTTGTGTTTAAACTACGCCTAATTTAAAAAAAAAAGAAAACAATAAACAACAAAAGCGTGTATTTAACTCACTAAATGATTTTCTACTAACTACATATTTTTTTTTCAATGCCCACAATTACCTTCTCTCTTTCAGTCTGTTTGCCTTTCACTTTCCCTCATTATCGCTTTCTATCTTTCCTTCACCATACATATTGAAGGAGACATATGGTTGTATGTTTTGTGTTGCAATTAGTCTATTTCAGACGAACTGTTTCGTGTGATGTAAGCAACTTCCTTGCTATGGTTGTTTCCCCAACTCAACATTTATACATGTTTTATTGTGGATATCGCAGGAATATTAGCTAGATACTCGATATATCGATATATTTTAGAAACTAGACACGACGAAAAACCAAAAACACTTGTTGAAAAGAAATTACAAAACAAGAAAACAATGGTTATAGTACCCCATTGATGTTCATATACATTAGGTTATTGTCCATCCTCAAATGTATGCTTTTATGGAGACCCCGCTGAAAGTTAGCGAGAAGATCTGGCAAAGACGGCTGCGACTATTTGGTCACTGCATGCGCCACTCTGGAAGCATTTAAATTAGTCTTGTGTAACCCACTTCTTGGTGATGCAAGAAGAAAATGTCACGCTTATATTGACAACTTTATTGCAAACGCTGGCCTGGAATGTATCCAGGACCTCGAGGCAGTGATGACGGACCGAAAAGTGAGGCCAGTAGACTTTGTAAATAATAAGATAGTTCATCCTCAGATCAGCTCTAGCCGGGAAGACCTATGGTCAAAAAGCGTTTAAGCTGAGTTCATCTTGCAACCCCTTTTTGTTCAGGTATAGAGCCAAATCCTTCAATTTTAACGGAAGATATGATTTATTCTTTTGTTCTTTTACTTGTTTCAGTTATTAGAATGCGACCATGCTGGGGCACCGATTTGAAGAGTTTAGTCTTTGGAGAGTTTAGTTTGAAGAGTTTAAATCGTTTCCCAGTATATATATATTTAAATTCTGGTACTTATTCTCTTGCTAAACCGCTAAGTGAAGATACGTGGCCTAGTGATTATGGTGCAGTACTCATGATCTTGCGATGGTGATTTCAATTCCGAGAAGTAGAAGCTACTTGCTCAAAATGTATCACAGTGCGACTGAACCTGAAACCATGTGGTTGCAAAGGAACTTCTTAAGAATGCATGCGTGTTTAAGATTTGTCTATCATTTCTAGCAAGTCGAGCGACAACAATGAAGCAGACCCTCGTTGGTTTTGGGAACTTTGATGTGAGAATGAAATACTTTCAAACAACTGGTTTCACTTTTATTCTATTCTAACTTTTCTAAATTTTCCAGCTCGCCGTTTCGACACTTGACGTCACAGATCTTTAGTTATCTCATCAAAATATTATTGCCTGGTAAAGGGTAAAGACCTCCTCTCTCTGTTCGCTCATGAATGACCATGAGATTGCACCTAGAAAGTTACCCTCCGAACGCAAGTCCCGGCAAGGTTGTTTATGGAAGATCAGCAGTCACCCATGCATACCAGCCTCCTCTCTCCACGCCACCGATATTATTCAAGGAAAAAGCATAGGGAAAAACAGCTTGGCACCAGTGACGTCGCAACTCATTTCTGTAGATGAGTGAACTGGAGCAACGTGAAATAAAGTGTTTTGCTCAAGAACACAACACACAGCGCGGTTTGATGTGGAGTCTCCGGTCGAAAACGACAGAATAGTGTTCCGCAGTTTCTTACTGAACAATTTGTACAGATTAATTGCTTCAGTGATCAGAAGTTTACAATGTGTACATTAGCTCCCTCCCTCCATCAAATAAGCATTGCTCAAGAACACGACGGACAACTCGGTGCATGAATCGAAACTACGATCGCAGGATCGTGAGAGTGACACCCGAAACTTCACAATAATACCTTCTGCGATAGGTAAAAGGTCTGGATTTTTAACAGAGGAACTAGACGATTACATCGACCCCTGTACTTAACTGATACTTATTTTATTGACCCCGAAAATATTAAAGACAAAGTCAACTTCGGTTGAATTTGAACTAGAGAAAGTAAAGCAGGGTTAAATACCGCCAAGCATTTTGTCAAACTATTCTGTCCACTCTCCGCCTTGTTTTGGTGGACTAAAAAATAAGAAAACTAATACACCGTTACCAGTTTATATTGACTGTAGATACCTTCCATGTCAATTCGCTGCTGCTATTTACTAGAGTTTTTTCCTTTTGCAAATGCATTTCAACATTTTCATCGTAAGAGTTAGCTCGAACTCTCCAGTTGGTGTCTGTATAGAGTATGTTAATTAGTATTTTTTTTTATAGCCATAAGAGCAGAGCCCCTTATATAGTCTAGTTGATAGAAGGAAGATAGCTCTTACATAAACGCATATCAACCAATTTTTATAGCGAGTCTGTCGATGTTGACATGCGGTATTAGGGATTTAGAACACATGGTTCTGGTTTTAAAATACTTTGATGGAATGAAATGTTACCGACAATGTCTCACTGTGCCAAGATAGTTTTACAATACTAATCCGCAAAACGATCATAACATTGATAATAAAAATATTAAGAATAAGAATTCTTGCAACATGGAAAGAATTTGAGTAGGGTTACTAACAGGCACGCGGATTCCAGTTGATCCGATCAACGGAATAGTCTGCTCATGAAATTAACGTGCAAGTGGCTGAACACTCCACAGACACGTGTACCCTTAACGTAGTTCTCAGGGAGATTCAGTGTGAAAAGAATGTGACAAGGCTGGTCCTTTGAAATGCAAAGTACTACTCGTTTTAGCCAACCGAGTGGACTGGAGCATCATTAAATAAAGTGTCTTGCTCAAGAACACAGTGCGTCACCGGGAATTGAACTCACGACCCCGCGATCGTGAACCGAATACGCAAACCACTAAGCCACGCACCGTTACTAAAGATTATTATGGTTACTACACAATGTGAGGTGCTGATAAAGATCTGTTTCAGAGAAGTTTTTATTTTTTATATTCGGGTAAAATGATTTATATTCGGGCAAAATGATTTGTTATAAGCACTTCTCGGTGGATCGTAATATTTCTTTGTGGTCAGAGATACGAGCATATTTGTATATTCTCCGATCACTTGAAATATCAGCTATATGGTCAAGCTTAAGTAGGGGATGCAAATTGAAGAGGAGGTAAACGTATTGAGTGTTGATTGTAAGGGTTTGATTTCAAATCGGCTTCAGGAGCTCATCTTATCTTGTTACTGGGTTGCACACGAAATTTCATATTGCGTTGGCGCTATAAAAATTTATAAACTTCAAGCGAACATGAAATAATTCTTTCTTGGAACATTGGATCTTGAAGGAGATAAGCTTTCGACTTCTTCTATTCAAAGGCTTTTAACTCAATGTTTACACGCTATTGTTTATAGCTTGTCTGCTTCAAGATCCAGTGTTCCAAAAATGAATGGTATTGACGAATCCCCACCCTTCAAAATTTCTGGCCTTGTGCCTAAATTAGGAACCATTATTTATTGAGCTCCAGACCAGCACCAACTAAGAACATCTACGATCGGAAACCGTTCTACTTTTTTTCAGGAAGTGTATCTACCGTTTGCATGTCGGACAGAAGCCTAGCGGCAGTTCTCTGGCTCTTTAGAGTGTGAGTTCAAATTTTGCAAAGGTCAACTTCGTCTTTCATCGATTAAACAAGTACCAACTGAAAACTAAGGCCGACATCTACTATCTCCTTCCCCTAAAATATTTCAGGTTTTGTGTATACAGTAGAAAGAATATCTGGCGTTTCATTATGCAATGTGCTTTTCCATTACTGAGACAGTGAGGTGTGTAGTGATATTTCAAATAGGTTCTTATTGCTTAACCCCAGATAGGCTCTGATCGAGAAATATCTATGTTTAAAGAACCTTTGGCTGTGATCATCATGTCTTTATTCAAGGTATTGCGTTATACTCTTAACTGAATTATTCAATATGTCTTTCCATTTTGTTTTAAGACAGTATTTCTGAGAGAGAGAGAGAATGAGAGAGAGAGAGAAAGAGAGAGAGAGAGAGAGAGAGAGAGAGTTGCTATGTTTATTGTCTACTCATTCGAGACACATGCGTAGAGGCTTTTTCGATGCCTCATGCTAGTTCTTGAAAGCATTTGTCGATCATATAAACCAGGTAGTTCATGGTTCGTGTAACACAGGAACAATCTCGTTGGTTCATTGTAAAACTGTTATATATCGAGGTTGTTAGTAGGTCTGACCATCCTGGCGTATGGGCGACATTCTTTAGTGCTTGCGGATATGAAAAAGAGCTCAGTCACTCACCCCGCGGCTGATTTATATTTACAAAGCTAACTCGTAGCTAGCTCTATCGATTCGAAGACAGACTACCTTTTGTTCATTTGGCACCTATAATACAAGGTAGAGAGCGATAAGTGCAGAAAAAAAACAAAACAACAACAACGAAAACCTATGATTGTCGTCTCCTTGATAATGTATTTACTAATGTTCTTGTTTGTTTTTACGATATGCTAATAATTTCATGTTCGATTCATGTGTTGCCAACAGCTGTCGTTTTTCAGCAGACACCAACGCCAGCGCCGGCACTGACTCTAACACTTAACGTCGTCGACAGCGTCGCCATTTGACACCTGCGCCAATATCATGGTCAGTATGCATATATAACCGGACTTACTTCTACAAATTCACACATGCACACAAACTAATTAACACGCACCCCATCCACACACATATATATATATACACAGTCACACGCATTCATATACACTGAACAAATGTAATCGTAAAAATGCCAATGCATCTTATCGCCATAATACCATTGGCGCACTCAGTGCATAAAAAAAGAGGATCATCGTGTTTTTATATATGCGACATTTTCTTAAAATGCAAGTGTTTATTTTCAGATAATGCTGCAATAATTTATGCATGGAGACCATAGGACAGAAAGAAAATCGGTGTTGTTTGACCTTAAGTAATTTTCAGATATTATATACATATTTATATATTCATTGCTAATGTATAAACACTCCACCTGTTTGAAATAGTAGCCAAAACCCAATGAAATCATAAACCATAATGTCTTGAAAAAGGAAAACATATAGAATATATGTTTGATAATATAATCCTAGTCATACACCTAAAAAATAAGGGACGGTCATAGCTAGAATAACATTAACTATCGGTCTGCTTAAGCAATATTGACCTAAGGCTTAAAACAACATAATTGCATACAGATGTCTCCCTACTTACATCCGAATGCATATTTAATGAATGATATTTGCATAAACAGTTCTTCCCCACTCTTTCACTTCATTCTCGCTATATTTTCTGTATCGTGCCAACTTGCTGCCTGTCTTATTCAATATATATATATATGTTCTACACACACACACACATGCGCAAACGCGCATACAAACACACATTAGGGAAATATATGCTTTCTCTTTTCAGTTATCTTAGAAAATTCCTTCATTCCTTTTTGCATATAATTCATTTTCTGTCTATCTATCTATCTATCTATCTATCTATCTATCTATCTATCTATCTATCTATCTATCTATCTATCTATCTATCTATCATCCACTTATATTGTATGTAAATGAGAATATACGGTCAATTCAGTAGACAAATGCAAATATATACAATTATACAGTTACACGTACTAAAATAATATTTCAAACATTATTGCAAACACACAAACACACATTCACACACGCACGTGCACACACAGACACAGACACACAGACACAGACGCACAGACACACACACACACGTATACACACATGTATACACAAACATGTATATATATATATAAATATATATATACACACACACCCCCACGCACACACACACACACACACACACACACACACACACAGAGGGACACACACACGCATATTGGCTCATCCCATAAATAATGCTGTGTTTTCAATTGCATGAAGTAAAAGTCGGAGGGGTCGTGATAAACTATCTGCATCAACTTGCTATAAAGGCAGGCAGTAACTTTACCTTGTGCTTATTCTTAGTGCAAGTTCTGAAGAGTGCAGCTCGATTTTAACAGTTATTTTTTCAAAGCTATAATGGAAGTGACAAAGGAGCGTATTCGGCATATTTTACTTTATAAGTTCAATAAAGGCAACAATGCAACGGAAAGGACAAGGAATATTAATGCAGTATATGGGGATCGGACTATAAGCGTAAGCCAGTGTCAACGGTGGTTCCAGAAATTTCCAGCCGGATAGACGAGCCTCGTCCTGGAGGATCTGTAGAGCTCGACGAGGACGTCCTGCAAACCCTGGTGGAACAAAATCCCATCATAACTGTTGATGAACCAGCAGAGAAACTTGGATTTGGTCATAGAACCATTTAACGGCACCTGCGAGCCATCAGAAAAGCCATGAAATTGGGTCAATAGGTTCCTCACAAACTTTCCGAGTTTAATTGCGCGCAGATAATGAATGTGCTCTTCTTTGCTGTCACGTCTCACGAATGAACCTTTTGTGGACCGAATAGTGACTGGTGATGAGAAATGGGTTCTCTATAAAAATGTCAAGCGCCGAGTAGGGAAAAGAGAAACAACGACACTCAAGGCTAAAGAAGATCTTCACCCACGTAAAGTGTTGTTATCTGTTTGGTGGAATAGAAAAGGTTTAGTCCACTTTGAACTTTTAAACCCAAACCAAACGATAACATAGGTGATCTACTGCGAGCATCTTGAGCGGCTAAAGCCAACGCTAGAAGAAAGAAAACCGTCTTTGGTTTCAAGACGAAAGGTGTTCTTCCGTCAGGATAATGCTCGGTCACATACGGCGAGGATGACATTCCAAAAGCTGGAGCAGTTTGAATGGGAAACGATGCTCCGTCCACCATATTCGCTGGGCATTGCCCCATCTGATTATCATTTATTCCGTAGTCTTCAAAATCATTTGGACGGAAAAATATGAATTCTGTAGACGAGGTCAGAACAGTATTGGAGGAGTATTTTTCTTCACGGACAAGTGAATTTTGGAAGAGGGGCCTTGTAAGTCTACCAGATAGATGGAAGAGCATTGTAGAAAATGAAGGAGAGTATACTTTAGATTAAAAAAAAATTGTTTATTTTAAGTTTTAAAAATAAATGTATAAAAAACTGCATTATTTATGGAATGACCCAAAATATATACCTATATAAACACACACACACACACACACACACACACACACACACACACACACACACACAAACACACACACACACACACACACACACACACACACAAACACACACACACACACACATGTATGTAGTGATTTGACTATATATTGATTTGATGTAAGAATATAATTTCGGACACCACTAAGAAAAAGAGCGGTTGTAAGAAACGGTACTTCCGAAAGACTGGTATCTTGTAGAGAATATGTATTTTCTATAAGGAGGAAATGTATTTCCTTTGATACTTATTAAAATTTGTTGGGAATGCAAGTCTTATAGAAAAGTGGAAGAGAAGAATTGGAGTTGCGACGTGCTTCGTCTATGCAGAGGCTGACAAATTATGGCACAGGATCACATTTCATCAGGTTCACCAACTTCGTGGAACATGTGTTATTGTATACTAACATACTTTTGTTTTCTATGTCAATCTTTGGTGAGCGAACAATAAAATTGAGTTTCAAAGATTGGAGCAAAAGTTTCATTTTTACAGTGGCCTCAAATGAATCAATATTTTAAAAGATATGTTTATTTAATGAAAACTAGAACTTACGAAATTTGAAACAAAGTTTTCACCTGCCTAAATCTTTTCTTCTCTAGGCACAAGGCCTGAAATTTGGGGGGAAAGAGGAAGTCGATTAGAACGACCCCAGTGCGCAACCGGTGCTTCTACAGCTGGCATTAACAATGAAGGTAGCCACAATTGGCCTAGACACCTATCTGAAAAACTCTGAGGACTGGATGCTAAAACTTGTCTCAAAACATGAAAGCAAGAAAGCATCTTACCCAGTAACAAAATAGGCAAAGGAATATCTAAGTGAATTCCAGTTGCAACACATTCAAGAATTAGACGAACTAGAAACACCTGCAGAAAAAGCTAAGCGCTTGAAAACCCGTGCTAAAATTGCTGCCTTAGATAAATACCCAAAGAGAGCGAATAATGCAGATATTGACAAAGTCCTTACCCATCAATGGCTAATGGCCTCTGGCTTGAAATCAAAAACGGAAGGGTTTATCATAGCAGCCCAAGATCAATGCCTACCTACAAAGAACTACCAGGCCAACATATTAAAGAACGGCAGCTCCCCATTATGTCGTATATGCCAACAACAAAATGAGACCATCGATCATGTTGTCTCCATGTGCAGTCTGCTTGCGCCTACAGAGTATCTCAACAGGCGTGATAGAGCTGCACAATATATTCACTGGGTAATATGCAAAAACGTGGACTTGCCCCATGATAAAAATTGGTGGGAACACAAACCACCCCCAGTACTTGAAAATGATCACATCGCACTCCTCTGGAACTTCACCATTCAAACTGACAGAAAGATAGACGCAAATAGGCCAGACATCATACTGAAAGACTTCAGACAAAAATCATGCCTCCTCATTGATATGACTGTCCCAATCGATATAGACGTATCTGTCAAGACCTACCAAAAACTGAGCAAATATAAAGATCTTGAAATAGAAATTAGCAAAATGTGGAACCTGAAGACTAAAACAATACCTATTGTCATAGATGCCCTGGGAATGACAGCGAAACGGGCTGATTACTACCTAGCTCAGATACCAGGAAACCCCAAAATGGCTGAAGTTCAAAAGATAGTGCTCATGGGAACTGCCCATATCCTACGTAAAATACTGTCTATGTGATCTCAAATTTTAAAACAAACACAATTTTCTTATGGTTTCTTAAACATTCTCTAGTACAAATCCAAATGTACAAATCCAAATATATAGTATGTACAAATCCAAATATATGGTACCCTAGGCATAACACCTACATGAACTTCTAACTTGTTGTCTCTTGAGGTCTCTGGGTGAGACTTGGATCCAACTTGTACAAATGCAAAACAAAAGTCAAACATAAAATAATAATAATAATAATAATAATATAAAAAAATACCTTAGGAATGAGAACCTAGGTTCGAAATTTCCTGAAGACATCTAAAGAAGGCTGGAGGGTATATCAGCCGAAACGTTGTGTTAACAACAAACAAGACGAGGACCGAAATTTCCCCAAGACACCTGAAGAAGGCTGGAGGGTATATCATCCGAAACGTTGTGTTAACAACAAACAAGATGAGGACAAATATCTGTCGAATGAAAATAATGTAAATAATGTAAATAAATAAAAAAAACTTCATTTTGTAATAATCAAAGTCTAAAAAAAAAGAGAAAAGTAAACAAGGGAGATAATTAACTAAATAAAAGGCGTCACTACCCTTGTGGTCGTAGTTATTACAAGGAAGATAATTATTCCTTCGTAGAAGTTTGTGTTAGAAATTACGCTGACAGATGATGGCAACAGTTCGCTAAGTGAATTGGTTGATACTGGCCGCTGACAGTTTGTTGTCAGTTCATCTGTTTAGCATCTAGTGATAAATACCATTAATTTAAAGAAATTCGTTTGCCGAAATACTTCATATCCACCATGCTGCATCCCATGATTTCAACGTACCCCGCTTCGGGTGGTTACATAACATTTTACCCACGGGTGGGACCCTGAAAGTGCTACTACTCCGGGCCAGAGTAAATTTGGGAACAGTAGTGGCTAACCGGTGGTTCCACATTCCTTAAAACTCTGGAACTTCCCCAACCAGGTGTAGTTTAAAGTCACGTCTGTAGCTTAAAGTCATATCTAGTTGTTACAAGGGAGATAATAATTTCCTCATAATATTTGGTAGGATTTTTTAAAAAATGGTGATACAAAAGGGATGAATCCTGATTTTAAAGCCAACTGGTGAAAAATAGCAGTTATGTTTTGGTCTTATTTTATTGTTATTAATGTTCTCTGCGTGTATTTTTGCCAAAGTCTAGCCTGTATTTTCTTTACCTTTATAAGAACACGTGCAGATTAAGCCATATTGAATTCTTGAACCACTAAGCCAGAAGAGATCAAATTTTTTGTGGTATGTGGAAGAAAGAGGAGGTGAAAGAGGAAGAGGAGAAGGAGGAGGAGGAGGAAAAGAAGAGGAAGATAAGGAGGAGGAAGAGATGAAGAATGAAAGGGAGAAAATGATGATGGTGAAGAAGAAAAAGAAGAAAAAGGAGAAAATAGGAAATGAAGGAGAAGAGATAAAAAGTAGAGAAAAAGAAGAGGAGGAGAAAGAGGAAGAGGAAGAAGAAGAAGAAGAAGAAGAAGAAGAAGAAGAAGAAGAAGAAGAAGAAGAAGAAGAAGAAGAAGAAGAAAGATGTGTGCAAGTTGAAAACAAAACTTTAAGAAAGGATTGAATGAAATATGCTGAGAGAATATTACAGACATAGAGAAAGAAAGAAAGAATAAAGGAAGGAATGAAAAAAAAAGGAAGGAAAATGAAAAAGATAGCGTAAGCAAGGTAAGACGTGGTGATCTTGAATGAAAGAGAAAGAAAGATCAAAAAGAAGGAGAAACAGCACGAGAGCGAGAGAAGGTGTAAGGAAAGAAGTCAAGAGACAATAAGAATAAACAAAATCCCGTTCGGATTAATGCAGCAAGACACAAAAGCTTCACAATATTTTATGGATTAATAAGGTCTTAGAAATCTGAAACACTGTCGAGCATATTTCAGTGAAAGCTGAGCTCCCTTTTAGTAGAGCGCCGCTGACTTTAAAACTCCTTAGGGAACTAGAATAAGGATTATGTAACAACTCATTCAATGATAGAAGCCTAAGTGGGAGATAGGGTGAGTAAGAGGTGCTTCAGTAATCAGGCAATGGAATAAAGGTTTTAATTAATTAACACTGGTAATCCCAACAGTTTATATTCCTGTTCTACGCGCGCGTCTGTGTATGTATAAGCTTGTGCGTATGTGTGTGTGTGTGTGTGTGTGTGTGTGTGTGTGTGTGTATGTGTATGTTTATGTATGTATGTTTGTGTGTATGTATGCGTGCATTATCACTTACGTTAATGTAATGGACACTAAGATTCGTACGATGGAGAACACAAGAAGCGGTGTTGCTACTGTGATGTGGCGAAAATACCTTCAGAATATCGGGAATAATAATGATAATGATAATAATAATAATAATAATAATAATAATAATAATAATAATAATAATAATAATAATAATGATTTCAAATTTTGACACAAAGGGGAGGGGATAAGTCGACTGCATCAACCCCAGTACTCAACTGGTACTCATTTTATCGAACATGGAAGGATGAAAGGCAAAGTTGATTTCGGTGGAATCTGAGCTCAGAACGTAGCGGCAGACGAAACACCGCTAAGAATTTCGCACGGCATGCTAACGATTCTGCCAGCTCACCACCTTAATAATAATAATAATAATAATAATAATAATAATAATAATAATAATAATAATAATAATAATAATAATAATAATAATAATAATAATCCTTTTTACTATAGGCACAAGGCCTGGATTTTGTGTATGTGTGTGTGTGTGTGGGGGGGGGGACAATCGATAACATCGATCCCAATACTCAACTGGTATTTAATTTATCAACCTCGAAAGGATGAAAGGCAAAGTCGACCTCAGCGGAATTTGAACTCAGAACGTGAAGGCGGACGAAATATCGCTAAGTATTTCGCCCGCTGTGTTAACGATTCTGCCATTTCACCACCTTAATTGTGATAATGATGATGATGATGACGATGATGATTTCCTATCTATTTGTGTGTGTGCCGTTGTTTGCGTTTGTCCCTGATAAACGCTCGACAACCGTCGTTGATTCGTATCTTAGCGACTCAACAAAAGGAATCCGATAGAATAAATCATTCATTCATTCGGTTCTCATTGTGTCTTGTGGCACCTGAGGCAACAGTAAGATCATTCCACCTTCTAACACTGTTATTGTTCTCCGCCACGTTTTCTTTGGTCAGCCACGTCTTCTTTAACCTTATGGGACCCATTGCAAAACGATCGTGGCAATTTTGATTTATAACAAGTTCGACCAAGCTATTTCCATCTCCTTGCTTCAATAGTTTCTCTCTTTGGTTTCACGTTAGCCTTGGTGTGTAGTTGACTATTCAAGATCATATTCGGCCAGTAGACCTTCAAAATCTTTCGTAAACATTTATTTTGAAACACCTCGAATTTCTTTTCAATACTTTTGGTTGTTTTCGACATTTAGATCCATAGAGGAAGATGCTAAATATGTTGCTTTTGTAAAATCGTAATATCAACGAAACGTTTGGTGAGGAAATGACCAGTGAGTGGTCAGCTCGAAAATGGCTTAAACGATTTCGCAGTGGAG
>NC_142938.1:47881813-47891813 GCF_046866305.1 Octopus bimaculoides | reverse complement strand
TCATACATGAGGAACTACAGAGTATTAGTCAATGAAAATACTGATAGAGAAAATCACATCTTCAATTGCAGAGTTCAACATACAAAGCCAACAGTTGTTTCTATTGTATTAACGTATTTAGATAAAGAAGACATCATTGAAATTAATATTTCCAAAAATACGTTAACACAACATTTTCAAAGCGATTCAAAGTGAATTAAATTCAAATGTTTGACTGTATGAATACACATGTGTGCAGGCACAAACACTTATCGCTTAATACACACAGGATTTAAATTCAAGCTACTATTAGTTTCATGACTCTGAAAATACAACAGTCAGACAATCTTGTATAATATGCCGTGTATTCCCAAGCAATGTGTATGTGCATGTTTGAATGAATGTATGCTCAATACAATATTTACTTTGGGCACGTATATTGCTTGTGAGAAGTTACCTTGCATACAACAATCCTTTCTACTATAGACACAAGGCCTGCAATTTGGTGGGAGGGGGCCAATCGATTAGATGAATCCCAGTACGCAACTGGTACTTAATTTATCGACCTCAAAAAGGCGAAAGGCAAAGTCGACCTCAACGGAATTTGAACTCAGAACGTGAAGACAGACGAAATACTGCTAAGCATTTTGCCCGGCGTGCTAACAATTCTGCCAGCTCGCCGCCTTTATCTTGCATACAATAATGTTAGTATACATCGTTATCATATTGATTTGTTCAGCCACATGGTTCTGGGTTCAGTTTCATTCGTGGCTCCCTTGAACAAGTGTCTTCTACTATAGCCTCGAAAAAACCAAAAGCTTGTGAGTGGATTTGTTACATAGGAATTGAAAGAAGCCCATCGTATATATATATATATATATATATATATATATATATATATAAAACAAGTGTAAGATAAAATCAGTATTGCTTTATATAAACTGCATTGTTAATGCCCACCATGTTGATTAAAGTATAGGACATATAATGCGTAATCGCTGTTTAGAATCCTTTCACTCTTCACTCCGCTGTGTCGGGGGCCCAAAATATCAACCCCTCAAAACGCCATATCCACATAGACTGTAAATACAGACGAAGGTTTTTAGACTAATTCACTGCTTTAAGGACCGGCAGTAGTTTCTCTGTAGTTTCTGTGTCCTTACAACAAAATGTTTTATGGAACTTAACATTATTACATCTACATAATGGTTTTAAACGTTGGCACAGCTGTTTCGGGTGAGAAGTAAATCGATTACATCGATCTCAGTGATCAGCTGGTACTTTATTTTATCGACCCCGAAAAGATAAAAGGCAAAGTCGACCTCGGCAGAAATTGAACTCAGATCGCGAAGACGGACAAAATACCGACAAGGAGTTTGCTCGGTGTGCTAACGTTTCTTATTTCATCATTGCCCACAAGGGGCTAAACATACAGGGTACAAACAAGGACAGACAAACGGATTAAGTCGATTATATCGACCCCAGTGCGTAACTGGTACTTATTTAATCGATCCAGAAAGGATGAAAGGCAAAGTCGATCTCGGCGGAATCTCAACTCAGAATGTAGCGACAGGCTAAATACCGCTCAGCATTTTGCCCGGCGTGCTAACGATTCTGCCAGCTCGCCACCTTTATACATGATATCCAAATAATAACCTGTTATCTTTAAAGTTCCATCCATCCATCCATCCATCCATCCATCCATCCATCCATCCATCCATCCATCCATCCATGCAGTCATCAAGCCATCCATCCAGCAAAACGGCAAGCCAGCCAGCGAGCTATTCAGCTACTCGATATTCATTGACCATAGGTGAGAATAAGTACGAAGACTTCTTCGCCTTTTGAGGATCCAATGCTGGAGCTGGAATATTTACTTCATCAGAACCTGCAATTTTAGCACTCAGTCAAGCCTCCCGCCTTCCATTACACATGAATGCGGTTTCGAGATACTTAAACTTCTCCACATTTGTCAGTGACGTTCCACTTACACGCAAAAACAATTTAAAGTTGTCAGTATGCTGGCAGAATCGTTGTTAGCACACCGGGCGAAATGCTTAGCTGCATTTGATCCGTCATTACATTCCAGGTTCAAATTCCTCCGAAGGTGACTTTGCCTTTCATCCTTTTGGTGTCGATAAAATAAGTACCAGTCAATGTAATCGACTTACCCCTTCCTCGAAACTGCTGGCCTTGTGCCAAAGTTTGAAACACTTATTTATACATAGCTTTGTCACTACACTCTACTGTCTGGAGACATTGTTATGAGTACAACACACACACACGCACACAATAGTATGTTCGCCATATTTGTAGATGGCCGCCACCAGAATCAACAAGCAGACGACACTTAAGTTGACTTTATACGTTCTTAACCTGGCAGCTGCAGTTTGGCTGTTTAGCTATTCCTCCTACTGTTACCATCTTTTCTTCTATATCATCACTCCGTGCCTATTGTCTCTGCTTTATTTCTTATCTTTCCTCATTTACAATTCCGTATTACTTCACACTCTTTCACTGTCCCTTTCTCCATCAGTCTATCAGATGCAGTCTCTCTTTCACACACACACACACACACACACACAGTCACTATTTCTCAATCGTTTATTCTTTATATTTTTCAAGGATATTTTCTTTTTCCTCACATCACCCACATACATACATACATACGCGCGCGCGTCAGTGTGTGTGTGTGTGTGTGTACGTATGTATTTACGCACGTATATATGCAGGTATGTATGTGTGTATGTATTTACGCATGTATGTATATATGCAGGTATGTATGTGTGTATGTATTTACTTATGCATGTATATATGCAGGTATGTATGTGTGTATGTATTTACGCATGTATGTATATATGCAGATATGTATGTGTGTATTACTTATGTATGTATATATGCAGGTATGTATGTGTGTATGTATTTACGCATGTATGTATATATGCAGGTATGTATGTGTGTATGTATTTACGTATGTATGTATATATATGCAGGTATGTATGTGTGTATCTATGTGCTCGCTCGCATACAGTAATAATACAGAGACGCTAGTTATCAGGTGATTTCTCTCTCTTTGTATCTCTCTTCCTCTCTGTCCCCTTATCTCTCCCCCTCTCTCTCTCACTCTTATTTTCAATTACTTTTTTTTTAATTCTTAGTAAGCATTAAACTAGTTCCACCACTTTGAAATTCCCGCTTTCCGTTTCCACTTTGTTTCTCAATTAGGAAAGTAGTGGCATAATACCGAGTACTATGCCATTGGATTCAATTCTGTGATACTTCTAGTAATTTCTTTATGCTGTTTTTTTCAAATTATATATATTTTTTTCTTTGTTTGGCTTTTTTCAAACACCTACATAGGTGGATATTTTATCAATTGTGACCTCTATAACAAAATCTATAGCTTTGTCTCTATGGTACTACAAATCATCATCACCATCACTATCATCCTCCTCCTCCTCCTCCTCCTCCTCCTCATCATCATCATCATCATCATCATCATCATCATCATCATCATTATTATTATTGTCATTATTATTATTATTATTATTATTATTATTATTATTATTATTATTATTGAGGCGGCGAGCTTAGCGGTATTTCGTCTGCTGTTACGTTCTGAGTTCAAATTATTATTATTATTATTATTATTATTATTATTATTATTATTATTATTATTATTATCGTTATTATTATTACTCAGCAGTCTTATTTTTATCACGTGCTTTCACTGCACTACCAAGCGCAGTTCTCTGCGCCTTGGGTATGTGAGCAATATGGTCAGTGGAAGTTCTGCAGTGTTAGTGGCGAACAAGAGCGAAGATGTTTTTAGGGAAGACCCTAGGCGTAGACGAACGTCTTACTAATCTGTAACAAAGCGCTTGCAGTCTGGGGCCCATAAATAATTTCCAGTAACCTCTGGTCTGGCAGTACTACCGGAAACATTGCCGGTTCTGGATAAATTCTATAGTCATGGAAATGCCGTCTGCTGGGTCTAGCCGTGATGTTCTCAGAGCAACGAAACTGTTCTGCATGCACTCGTCCAGTGCCCGAGCATTGCTAGCCTGTGGAATTGTGTCGAACACCGCTATTGCGTGAAGGACAGATCTGATTATCAGTTGAGTTTATTGTGAAGATCGTTCCGCCGCCCTCCTTTGGGTAGGAAGGACAAGTACTCTTTATCTGTCTAGTGGCTTTGGCGAAGAGATTGTGTGGTGGACAAGACTGACTGGGCTGAAGAAAGACATCTTCTTTGGCCAAGTTCTCATCAAATTTTCCAAATTTCACTTCAAGAGAAATGTGACGATGGAGAGGGAATTGTGATCCCCAAACAGATTTCTTGAAAAGTGTATGAGATTGGCCCGAGTGAACGGGCTTGTTCTGAGCATGCGCCTTTAGATTGGGAATGGTAGTTAGAGAGAGAGAGAGCGAGAGAGAGCGAGAGAGAGAAAGAGAGAGAGAGAGAGAGAGAGAGAGAGAGAGAGAGAGGGAAAAAGAAAGAGAGAGAGAACACTTGCTTTGGTGGTCAGGCTGACCGTGGTTTTGTGGCGTTTCCTCGAGCAGCCTCCGGAAGCTTTCCCGGTTTGGGGGAAATATTTTTTTCCAATGTTCTGTGATTTCTCGAATTTTTATTATTTTCACACTTTTATGGAACCCCGTATCGTTCTGTACCGTCCTCGATTTAAGTGGCAAATAAAGAAATAAATGTTATAGTTTGATACTTGGTTACCTTTTGGGTGCATCAAAAAGTAGGAATGGAATAGAACAAAAAAAAAAAAAAAATAGTGATTGTGGTGGATATTCTCGTTGTTGTGTTGTTTAGCTCAGATCAATTCTAACCCAGCAAACTTTTAATCAAAATATTTCAAGACATGACTATTCCGACTTATTTTAAGGTTCTGTAGGACTATATTATTTCAGGAGTTATTTTAGGGCTTTGTGATTTTAGGGCATCTGGGTGATATTTATAACAAGTCGGATTAGCACATAGAGGCTTTTATAATAGCTCGTGTGGTCGTCACCGCCTAAGTGGGTTGTGATCAAGCAGACGTATTCCAGAAGTACTCCAGCTGTGACCATCTCGTCTTGTTAGGGGCTTTTTCGTTGAATGATGGAAATGATGATGGTGATGTCTGTTGTTGTTGCTGGTATTTAATTATAGGTCAGTCCTGATCAAGCAAACATATGACCACTGGAATTCCAGCTGGGACCGTCACATTTTCTCTTGGGTACAAGGAATCTGAGACCACATTACTCTTTTTACTCTCTTTTACTTGTTTCAGTCATTTGACTGTGGCCATGCTGGAGCATCGCTTTTATAGTCGAGCAAATCGATCCCAGGATTTATTCTTTGTAAGCCTAGTACTTATTTTATCGGTCTCTTTTTGCCAAACCGCTAAGTTACGGGGACCTAAACACACCAGCATCGGTTGTCAAGCGATGTTGGGGGTACAAACACAGATACACAACATATACACACATACATATATATATACATATATATGACGAGCTTCTTTCAGTTTCCGTCCACCAAATCCACTCACAAGGCTTTGGTCGACCCGAGGCTATAGTAGAAGACACTAGCCGAAGGTGCCACGCAGTGAGAATGAACCCGGAACCATGTGGCTGGTAAGCAAGCTACTTACCACACAGCCACCTCTGCGCCTAATATTTTCTAATATCATCTAATATTTTCGTTTTCTTTTTCCTTTAGACAGAAGGGTGCTGAAATGTAAGGGTGATTAGGCTGCTATTTCTAGCAAGTCCGAAGACTGCGTCGAGACCCTCAGTTTCATGGGATCGAGGTTCTCTCTCATTGGAGACCGTAAGAGATAACAGTGGTGAAGGTGGTGATGGTGGTGATGGTTGTGGTAGCGGTGGTGATGATGACGATGGTGATGATGATGATGATGATGATGATGGTGATGATAGTGTTGGGTGGAGTTGAATTCTCCGTTTTTTCTCATATTTTCTACTTTTCTCTTTTTCTTTGCCCCCCCCACCCACCATCTCCATCTCATTCATCCCTCCAACCGATTTAATAATACCACCACCACCACCACCACCACCACCACCACCACCACCACGACCAACACCACCACCATCATCATCATCATCATCATCATCATCATCATCATCATCATCAACAACAATCCATATCACAGACAGCCACCAACCCACTTTCTTTCACACTAGTGTTCACATCACCCTTCCTCTTCCTCTTCGCGTGTACATGACGTCACACACACACACACACACACACACACACACACACACACACACAAACACATTCTCACATCCACATTATCCCACTCCGCTCTCTCTCTCTCTCTCTCTCTCTCTCTCTCTCTTTCTGTCTTTCTGTCTCTCAAACCACTTCCACCACGGGACACCCTTCAGTTCCTTTATCACACGCTCACCTCTAGCGTACCTTGACTAGAAAGAAAGCTTACTCATAGAAATGCAAAGGCAACCCTAAAGCTCTCCCTCTCTCCCTCTTCCTTGAACCCCCCACCTCCCGTCCCTCCGACCCTGTCATTATTGCTGACGTTGTCCACGCGTCAGCATACCCCCTTCCTCCCCCACATTACGCTTCCGTACACTTTCCCCTCAACACACACACACGCACACACAACTACATACGCATACAATGCATACTAAGATCAGAAAGACAGCCCAACTAAACTTGTGAGAGGGAGAGGAAGAGAGAAAGAAAGAAAGGCAGAAAGAAAGCACGAAAGTGCGTGAGTGAGAGAGAAAGAGAGAAATAGAGAGAGAGAGAGAGAGGGGGAGAGAGACGGTGAGAAAGCGAGCAGACGGCTTGCGTTACTACTAGACTTCAGTAGTATTGCCTCTTTGTGCCTCTTTGTGCCTCTTTGTGGCTTTGTTTGGTTGTTTTTTTCATTGTATGTATGTACATATGTATGTAAATATTTATGTCTGTTTGTGTGTATGTATGCATGTGTGTATGCATGTGTGTATGTATGTAAGTATGTATGTATGAATGAATGTAAGTATGTATGTAAATATGTATGTATGTATGTATGTATGTATGCATGTATGTATGTATTAATGTATGTATACATGTATGTATGTAAATATGTATGTATGAATGTATGTATGTATGTAAATATGTATGTATGAATGTATGTATGTATGTAAATATGTATGTGTGAATGTATATAAATATGTATGTATGTATGTATGTATGTATGTAAATATGTATGTATGTATGTATGTAAATATGTATGTATGTATGTATGTAAATATGTATGTATGTATGTATGTATGTATGTATGTAAATATGTATGTATGTATGTATGTAAATATGTATGAATGTATGTATGTATGTATGTATGTATTTATGTAAATATGTATGTAAATATGTATGTATGTATGTATGTATGTAAATATGTATGTATGAATGTATGTATGTATGTAAATATGTATGTATGTATGTATGTATGTAAATATGTATGTATGTATATATGTATGCATATATGTATGTATGTATGTATGTATGTATGTATGTATGTATGTATGTATGTATGTATGTTCGCCCTTCTTTATATATATTTGTATTTTCCTGTCAAGAAAAAAGAAAAAGAAGCTGGTTTTAACAAAGAGACAAAGCCTGATTGCTGGAATTTGGATAACAGTGACTGAAGAGTAGTGACATGTTGAACTGATGAAAAGAAGGCTTGTAAATGTTTACTGTTCAGCATACGGATTTGCGAAGTGTGTGCTAGTGGCTGATTTCTTTGCCTGAAACAGTAAATTTTCTCAAGAGTACTACACATTTACTAACATAACCAAGTGTAACAATTATCATGACGATAAATTAATGAACTTGAGAGAGAAGCTCTAATTTTCGTAGAAATTTTCAGTTGTTTTTTCTCACAGGCTTCGTAAGAAATAAATATTTTCATAGGCGCAAGTGTGGCTGTGTGGTAAAAGGTTTGCTTTCCAGCCTCATTAGTGCCAGGTTCGGTCCTGCTCCATGGCATCTTAGCTGGATGTCTTCTATTTATAAGTGCCAGTCCGACGAAAGCCATGTGAAAAAGACCCTGCTATATATATATATATATATATATATATATATATATATATATATATATATATATATGTGTGTGTGTGTGTGTGTGTGTGTGTGTGTGTGTGTGTATGTGTGTGTGTGTGTTTCTGTTTATCGGTTCCGAAGGATGAAAGGCAAATTCGACCTCGGCGGAATTTGAAAACAGAACGTAAAAATGGACGCAATACTGCTAAGCATTTCGTCCGGCATGCTAACGATTCTGCCAGTTTACCTCCTTAAAAGTAATAATAATAATCCTTTTTTCTATAGGCACAAGTCCTGGAATTTTGGGGGAGGGGACTAGTCGATTACATCGACCCTAGTGTTTCACTGGTACTTAATTTATTGACCCCGAATAGGTGAAAAGCAAAGTCGAACTTGGCGGAATTTGAACTTAGAACGGACGAAATGCTGCCCGGCGTGCTAACGTTTCTGCCAGCTCAATAATAACACTAGGAAAAGCGTTTGCACGGAACTGGCAGAATCGTTACAACACCTGACAAAATAATTATCGGCATGTCGTCCGTATTTGCGTTCTGAGTTCAAATTCCTCCAAAGTCGACTTCGCCTTCCATACTTTCCGGGTTGATAAAATAAGTACTAGTTAAGCTCTGGGATTGATGTAATCAACTTATTCCCTCTACCGAAATTGCTGGCCTTGTGCCAAAATTTGAAGTCAATATCTAAGAGGTGGCAGAAACGTTAGCACGCCGGGCAGCATTTCGTCCGTTCTAAGTTCAAATTTGTCCCATATCGTTTGCACATCTGCAGCAACAATCCGGTAGCATTCTTTCGCTGTGGGTGAAGTTTTTGATATCTGTTCTTCACGTTTTCCTATGTATAAATAATGTCGGAAAGCATCAGCCTTTGATGGGGGTCATCGCTGTAGGAAATTCTGCAGGAAATCCAAATGCTGAATTACGACTTTTGCTTCTAGTTGCCATTATATAATCTTATATACTTATTCCCTCTACCGAAATTGCTGGCCTTGTGCCAAAATTTGAAGTCAATATCTAAGAGGTATTCCAAATGTTGGCACCACTAGTGGGAGAAGAAATGCATTGTGGGATATTATCTTGTGAGAGGACAACTCCAACTGCCATATTTTATATAAAATCTGCTTCAATATTCACGGACCATTCTGTCTTTGTCCACAGCATGCTTTGTAATATATATTTTCATCATCTTCGCATTTGTAGTACTCATGCGTAAAAGGGGAGAAAGGGAAATCATTAATGTTTGGGAATATTTCTCAAACATCACAGTGTTTGGGAAATATTCTCCAACGTTCTGATATCAAACATGGCCATTTCTTAATTTTTTTCGATGTTTTTTTTTTTGTTTTTTGGTTACAGAGTCTATATCAATTGAAAATTGTTATTCAACACAGATATTTCTCAGCATTGTAAATATTGCTAGTAAAGACCTGTAAATGGCTCACGAAGAAATTATATGGTACATTTGTGTTTTTGCTATTGTAATCTCTAAAACATAACTGAATTTTTGTAAAAAGAAAATTGCAGTGGATTTAGTGCCAAAACAAACAGAAGCACAGACAAGCTGTCTCCTTGCTATAGTCCCTTTGAAATAATATAACAACGGAGACAATGGTTCCGCTTTCAATTACAGGTGTGAAGCTTGTTCACCAAGTCTTTGTAAATCTTTCAATGGCAACAACTGGGGCAGCAAGTACTTTTGCCAAACACATTGACTGCATTAGCAATTTGTGGGGGACAGAATCGAACGCCTTTCTGTATCAAGCAATGTTATTGCCAAGGTTTTATGGTGCTTTAATTTAATGCTGCACAACTTTATTTACGTGTTTCTATGTGTAAGTATGTGTTTGTGCGTTTGCGTATGACTGTATTGCACACACAGATTCACACATATATTAATATATACATATAATTGGCACTCCGTCGGTTACGACGACGAGGGTTCCAGTTG
>NC_142938.1:47874313-47876813 GCF_046866305.1 Octopus bimaculoides | reverse complement strand
CTAAAGCAGTACAATGTTGTTTTCATTATTGTTCTGGCAGTAACTTCTACGACAACTCTGGTGTCAAGCTGTGCTGCTCTTGCGCTTCCCATGGACAACATCAGTGGACGAGAGCATGGATAATTGCTGGTCTTCCATATTCATCTTGCCTGACTTTCTACCCTGGAGGAAACTCCAACGTCACCTCACTGTGATGGTACAATACGGTAGGCAACAGTTTATCCGTTATAAGCCTGCGCTGAAACTGGGGCAGAGCTAGGCGATAGGGGCAGCTTTCGAGTTTTTGAAACACACACACACACACGCACACACACACACACACACACACACACACACACACAAGCGCGCACGTATACGCAAATATACATACACGAGGATAAAATACATGTGGTCTGGCATGATACTGTGCTGTACAATACTAGACAAAAGAGTCAAAAATACCCCTACCCATTCCTACCGAGATGATTCGACGACAGGTGTAACACACTGGTTGGTGTACATTGCTATTGCATGAATATTATCTACCTGTAACACTGTACCACTATCAATACAGAACACACACACACACACACACACACACACACACACACACACATCATTCATTCACACACACCTCATTCACTCGCACATACACCTCTCCCTTTCTCTGGAAAAACGTTAGCAGAGATAACTGAAAAGAATGTTCGTGTGTATGTGTTGTGTGTGTGTTGTATGTGTGTATATAAACATATATATACAAGCATATATATACATATATATATATACATACATATGTATTTATATATATAATATACATACATACATACATACATACATACATACATACATACATATATATATATATATATATATATATATATATATATATATATATATATATATATATAAATGGAAAGAGAGAGAGAAAAGCGGGAAGAATGGAAGAGAAAAAGGGACAGGGATAACAATACAGTTTAGCACTGCGTACCGCTATGTTAGCATAAGAAATTGAAAAGCTTCAATGAAAGTCCATTGTGCGGTGTTGAAATGAAAGCAAAAAAGTATAGATAGAAATTTGGGTGTGTCTGTGGGCGGTGAATCTGCTTACGGGTATGTACTTATGTGCAAGTTTGCAGGTGCGTAGTAATTGATATATGTACGCATATATGTCCTGTATATAAATGTACTTTGCGTATGTGTGTGTTGTTAGTTGTACGGATGTAAAGTTATCCATGTGAGTGACTTAAGATTATAAATATAGGTGTGTCTGATTACACGTCCCAGTACACAAATTCTTAAGAACTTGTGAAGCTGTCCTTTGTTTCGAAAGTGTTATCTACATGTTTGTGTGAGCTTCTGTATCTCTGTGTGTATGTGTGAGTGTTTATATATATATATATATATGACATCTAATATATGTGTATGCAGAGTCTTCTGTGCGTGTGTCTTTCCATGAGCACATTCGAGTGCGCGTTTGTATGTCTGTCCCTTTTATGTTTCACTGGAGATATTTATAAATGGATGTGATTTTCTAATACGTACATACATAAGTATACATGGTGTATATGCATGTAAAATATATGTCTGTGTGTGCATGTGTGTATGTATGTGTGTGTGTGTGTGTGTGTTTGTGTGTGAGCGTGTATGTACATATACACTTAACGTGGCAACAGACACAAGCATTGCAAAAGTAAATTACGCATGACTATTTTTGAAAGATTTATTTCTAGAAACAAAATATCCAGCGTCGTAAATCACTGCAAAGTGAAAATATTTGCTGACGACGCTCCAGCAAACCATCGATGAAGAAGAAGAACGACCTCAACTCCAGTCTGATCTATATGCTGTGAATCAATGGGCAAATAAAAACAAAATGCAACTGAACGAGGGAAAATTTGAGCTGATGCATTTTGGAAGAAAGACTATCCTAAAACAGCCATACTCTCTTCCTTCAGGGGAACCGCTCACAGCATCTAATAATATCAGATGTAATTGTTAATAATAATCTCAGTTGGAGTGCCCACATCAACAATAAGGTCGATATAACTCGTAGGATGAGCTCCTGGATCTTAAGAACCTCCCGGTCCAGAGAACAAGGTGTCATCATTCCACTTTTCTAATCTTTTGTACCGCCACACCTCGAATACTGCTGCCCCCTGTGGTCTCCCCATACTAAACAAAATATCTCGAGGATTGAATCATCCCAGAGGGCACTCGCTAAACGAATTGAAGGCATGACTGATCTCGATTACTGAGACCACCTTAAAGCTTTGAAACTGTGCTCTCTCCAGCACCGCCGCGAGCGGTACATAATTTGTACGATGTGGAGAATCTATCGCCTGCATTGCCCAAACGACCTGAACATTAGTTTCAAGGTTCATCCAAGGCTGGGACCACGAGCCATACGTCCCCTGCCCAATTCAGGATCACAACATATAGGTGCACTGCGACATAATTTCTTTTCCTCAACAGGCCCTGCCCTGTTTAACATTGTCCCAAAACTGATTAAAGAGGAAAAGGA
>NC_142938.1:47866813-47869313 GCF_046866305.1 Octopus bimaculoides | reverse complement strand
CACACACAAGCAGATATACACACACAAGCAGATATACACACACAAACGCATATATAATTATTTACAAAGCTACCGCTGTAGTGTTGGAGGAATATAAAATAGAAATAAGATCATAATGAAAGACTGATATGTTTTCCCTTAAAAATTATTGAAGTTAAAAAAATCAATCCTTATGTATATCTTTTTAATTGCTTTCTATTCACCACAGTTCTGCTCTGACTGGCGTTTTGGAATCAAAGTTTTTACATTTTGTGCAATGTTTTAACCAATCAACAGGGCGGATATCTATCTATCTATCTATCTATCTATCTATCTATCTATCTATCTATCTATCTATATTAATGTGTTCGTGTGTGTATGTGTGTGTATGTCTGTGTGTATGTATGTATGTGTGTGTGTGTGTGTGTGTGTGTGTGCACGTGCGTGCGTGCGTGTGTGTGTGCGATGATTTGATAAGCGGTGCTGAGTTAGAATTCTATAAATAATATATTATAAGCTTTAAGCTTATACACGACCACCGTGTATTGACTGAAGAAAATAGTCTAATTTTGGGGGCATATAAGCCTTCGGCGGAAAAAGAGAACCTCTCTGCTCATATGTGACTTCTGGTCACTTTTCTCTTTCTCACTCCAGCCAGCATAAAGGCGAGACGAACCTACTATTTCTCCGTCCAGCTTCGTCATATCACTAGCGTTCAATATCCCATCGCGTTTGGCCCTACGGCTTTTTAATGTTGTTTTCACTGTCCAATTTTTCCTATCTTGGTTTGTGTTTGCTACCTTGCAATCCTCCGTTTAGTGGGTTAATCCAATACTCAGGAAGAAACAATTCTAAGAGTGCGTCCTGCCTTATCTTCGAAACGCCTAGTTTTAGAATAGAGGCAGCTGATGAAGGAATAATTCCATAGGTGGCTTGTTTGTTTTCCTATGTGTTCGTTCTGTTATCTGTAAACAAAGTCCGTTTTGTTTTTATGTTTCCGTTCATTTTTCTAACGTCCTGTACCCGAATATGCCTCTATATATGCATGTAGATGTAGGTACATACATGCATATGCTTATATATCATTTGCATTATTATATCATCGAACGCACGCGTCTGTTTGCAAGTAAGTTTCAACTTTATATATATATATATACAGATACATATGTATATACACACATATACATATATATATATATATACATACATACACACAGATATATGTGTGTGTGTGTTCATTATATATATGTACATATATATATGCAATGCATATGTATATATATGTTTTAATATATGTATGTAGGCATATATATACATACATGTATATATATATATATATATATATATATATATATATATATATATATATACGTGTATATATATATATATATACATCTCTCTTTCCTTTCCTGAGCGTCCAATAACACTATCCGTATCACGTCCTCACTTTGTTGTTTTTTGTTATTGTTTTTTTGAACTTATATATATATATATATATATATATATATATATATATATATATATATATATATATATATACATATATATATATATACATATTATATATATATATATATATATATGTATATATATATATATATATATATATATATATATATATATATATATATATATATATATATACACATACACATATAAATTTATACATAAATATATGTATGTACTTATGTTATGTATGTATATATATATATATATATATATATATATATATATATATATATATATGTATGTTATTATCCGCTAGAGTGGAGGCGCAATGGCCCAGTGGTCAGGGCAGCCACCTCGCGGTTGTAGGCTCACGGTCTCGATTCCCAGACTGGTCGTTGGGAGTGTTTATTGAGCGAAAACACCTAAAGCTCCACGAGTGAACCCTGCTGTACTCATTCACCACAATTTTCTCTCACTCTTTGTTTCTGTTTCTGTTGTACCTGTATTTCAAATGGCCAGCCTTGTCACACTCTGAATCTCCCTGAGAACTACATTAAGGGTATACGTGTCTATGGAGTTCTCACCCACTTGCACGTTAATTTCACGAGCAGGCTGTTCCGTTGATCGAATCAACTGGAACCCTCGTCGACGCAACCGACGGATTGCCACGTCGAGTATCCGCTGCTGTTTATATTAGTATATAGAAGACTTTGTGAGACACGTTTATCATTGTAGATGTTTTACAGACCGCTTTGTGTCGTTTACATGTGCTGTGGAAATACCACTCTATCTGCATTGAAGTAGTGATTGCTCTGGCTTTCCTTTCTGTTATATTATTGTCCATATGAATTTATCGTGTGCGTTTAGCCATTTTTAAAAATAGGCCATGAATAATTAGAGGAATAATTGGCTGCTACGATGGGCAGGTTGAGATACCGCGTAGATGTTTGCCTGTT
Organism: Octopus bimaculoides; assembly: GCF_046866305.1. NCBI lineage: Eukaryota > Metazoa > Mollusca > Cephalopoda > Octopoda > Octopodidae > Octopus > Octopus bimaculoides. The sequence continues at coordinate 47,866,929 of NC_142938.1, read as the reverse complement.
GGGCCCCAAAAAATATTGATAAGCTCGCGTGCCGTTTGTGGACGTATTGAAGTAACGTAATTGATACTAAATTCAGGATGACTAGCCCGGCATTATAAATGGTTAATGACCCAAGA
>NC_142938.1:47859313-47861813 GCF_046866305.1 Octopus bimaculoides | reverse complement strand
AATGCAATATGAAGAGCAATCTTCAGCTGCACGAAAAAATGTAGAAAAAAGACATATTACAAATGTGGCAACATATTAAAACCAAGTGGGAGAGAGCAGAGGAAGAATATATAAGTCCATCTTGACATATATATATATATATATATATATATATATATATATATATATATATATATATATATATTCAAATGTAGAAATGAGTTGGACGTCATTAGTGCTAAGTTGTATCCGCCTTTGCCTTGGACAACATCAGTGGCATGGAGAGAGGAGGCTAATATGCATGGGCAACTGCTGGTCTTCCATAAACAACTTTTGAAGAAAACTTTCTAGGTGCAATCCCATGGTCATTCATGACCGAAGGTTTTCATCCTTTACATACATGCGTATGTATGTATATACCTATACATAGATATACACACACACACGACACACACGCGTAGGTGCGTATATACTTAGGTTCTTCGTTCCTTATGGAACATACTCCATCGACAACTTTTTCTCCATTGTGGTGTGTCTCTTCTGCTTCTTTCCAGTTGTATTCCTACTTTTTTCCCCTTTGCCGTCCGTATCCTGCATTCACCTATTTTTAGGGTGATCTCTCTTCCGCTGTTCCCGTGGAATATTTCATTGAGGGAATTCCTTCCTCTTCAAGTTTCCGTTGGTTTGGAGTTGTCGTTGATGCTTTCGTAACTGCTTTTTTTTTCTAGATAAGATTGATAAAGTTCTAGATGAGGTAGTACATATTAGTCAGGCGTCTTTCTTTTGACCTTCTCAACATGGAAGGCCTTAATAGGAGTTTGCACCTGGTTGGCATAAGTCTCAGGGTCACTGAGACATGCAGTTACCACAGCCTCACAAGGACGGGGCCTTGTGTTTGGCACATATACAGAAGTGTAATTAGCGTATACAATATACTACGACCGCTTGGAAAGAGAGAATCAGTAGGCTATGCAAGGCGATACACTTACACCATTCTTATCTATCATTTACCTGGATTACATTCTTATCACCTCATTTGACAAAGTTAAGGCTCTAGACTACAAAATCCACCTCTTCTTGTCACCACCCACTACAAGTTGTTGGCACTCCCTCGCTTACGACGTCGAGAGTTTCAGTTGATCCGATCGACGAAAGAGCCTGCTCATGAAATTAACGCGCAAGTGGCTGAGCACTCCACAGACACGTGTACCCTTAACGTAGTTCTCGGGGATATTCAGCGTGACACGGTGTGAGAAGGCTGACCCTTTGAATTACAGGTACAACAGAAACATGAAGTAAGAGTGAGAGAAAGTTGTGGTGGAAGAGTACAGCAGGGTTCGCCACCATCCCCTGCCGTAGCCTCGTGGAGCTTTAGGTGTTTTCGCTCAATAAACACTCACAACGCCCGGTCTGGGAATCGAAACCGCGATCCTACGACCGCGAGTCCGCTGCTCTAACCACTGGGCCATTGCACCTCCACTACAAGAAGAGACTCAGATCATGTTGATGATATAGCCTTTTCTGTAGATTACCTCAAGCTGCCACCCTTCTCACAAGAGAGAATTTTGAAGATACAGAAGAAGATATTGGTTTATATATCACTACCATAAACATTGAATACATCTGATATAATCAAAAGGGATCAATATGCATAATCAAATAAAGCCCTTTAAAATTCACAGATTCCTTTGTATATTTAGGAAGTAACATTACTTCTCCAGAAATGACATAAAATTTAGACTTACAAAAGCACAGGCTCTTTTTATGGCCTCTGTCAAATATCATGTTAACGATACCAGATTTTTAAGAGAAGCTTCTTCTATGCCATTGTACAGGGCTATTGCTTGAACACACACTAAACACCTGGAGGCAAGGGTTGATGTCTTTTATTTCCCATGTTTATTGAGCTGCTCTAAATATTTTCTTGAAAAGACATCTAGCCTTTTGTAAAGTGAATATTAATTACAGGAATTGGAAGTTTCAATACCTCAAACAATTCACTGGTTTAATTCCGGCTTGTGAAACCTAAAAATACCCAAGCGCGTGAACACACGTATGCACGCGTATACACAAACATACATAGACACACGCCCACGTATAGTTTTATTTCAATTATGCAAATTACCCAAGGCTATGAATGTTCTCTTAGTTTTGTTTTGGATACGTCTCATACGTATGACTGCTGGAAATAAGATAGAGCAACTGCACTATCTTGACTCCAGGCGTCCACTGAGGCCTCTATTGAGGCAGAAATACGTGTCCACAGCTGTCCTCTTGTCTTCTGGATAAAACCAAAAACAAAAACATATGAACACACTAAAATTTTCTCAATGGTATGTCATTTCCAGAGAATTCTTGGTTCTTGAAATTTTCTCTCATTCACAATCAGTTTCGAAGACAATTTCAGAACACCAAGAATTTGATTTCTATAGTATTAATAACAATTTATTCGCTTTTGTTATCCCAATTCAAGCCACTGGCAACCCTGAGCTACATCGCTCACTTCTGTTGTATGTATGTA